>NW_027423220.1:0-42076 GCF_048934315.1 Petromyzon marinus
TGGTGAGTGAGTGAGTGGGTGGGTGAGTGAGTGGGTGAGTGAGTGAGTGGTTGGTGAAGTGAGTGAGTGGGTGGGTGAGTGAGTGGTGGGTGAGTGAGTGGTGGTGAGTGAGTGATGGTGGTGAGTGAGTGAGTGAGTGGTGAGTGAGTGAGTGAGTGAGTGGTGAGTGAGTGGTGAGTGAGTGGTGAGTGAGTGGTGAGTGAGTGGTGAGTGAGTGGTGAGTGAGTGGTGAGTGAGTGGGTGGTGAGTGAGTGGTGAGTGAGTGAGTGAGTGAGTGAGTGAGTGAGTGGTGAGTGAGTGGTGAGTGAGTGGTGAGTGAGTGGGTGATGTGAGTGAGTGAGTGGAGTGAGTGAGTGAGTGGGTGAGTGAGTGGTGAGTGAGTGAGTGGTGAGTGAGTGGTGAGTGAGTGGTGAGTGAGTGGTGAGTGAGTGGTGAGTGAGTGGTGAGTGAGTGGTGAGTGAGTGGTGAGTGAGTGGTGAGTGAGTGGTGAGTGAGTGAGTGGGTGAGTGAGTGAGTGGTGAGTGAGTGGTGAGTGAGTGAGTGAGTGAGATGAGTGAGTGAGTGAGTGGTGAGTGAGTGGTGTGAGTGGTGAGTGAGTGGTGTGAGTGAGTGGGTGAGTGAGTGGTGAGTGAGTGGTGGTGAGTGAGTGAGTGAGTGGTGGGTGAGTGAGTGAGTGAGTGGGTGAGTGAGTGAGTGGGTGAGTGAGTGGTGAGAGTGAGTGAGTGAGTGTGGTGAGGGAGTGAGTGGTGGGTGAGTGAGTGGTGAGTGAGTGGTGAGTGAGTGGTGAGTGAGTGGTGAGTGAGTGAGTGGGTGAGTGGGTGAGTGAGTGGGTGGGTGGGTGAGTGAGTGAGTGGGTGAGTGAGTGAGTGGTGGGTGAGTGAGTGAGTGAGTGGGTGAGTGAGTGGTGAGTGAGTGGTGAGTGAGTGAGTGGTGAGTGAGTGGTGAGTGAGTGGTGAGTGAGTGAGTGGTGAGTGAGTGAGTGAGTGGGTGAGTGAGTGAGTGAGTGGTGAGTGAGTGGTGAGTGAGTGGTGAGTGGGTGAGTGAGTGAGTGGTGAGTGAGTGGTGAGTGAGTGAGTGGTGAGTGAGTGGTGAGTGAGTGAGTGGTGAGTGAGTGGTGAGTGAGTGGTGAGTGAGTGTGTGAGTGAGTGAGTGGGTGGGTGAGTGGGTGAGTGAGTGGGTGGGTGGGTGAGTGAGTGAGTGAGTGGGTGAGTGAGTGAGTGGTGAGTGAGTGGTGAGTGAGTGGTGAGTGAGTGGTGAGTGAGTGAGTGGTGAGTGAGTGGTGAGTGAGTGGTGAGTGGGTGAGTGAGTGAGTGAGTGAGTGGTGAGTGGGTGAGTGAGTGGGTGGGTGAGTGAGTGAGTGGGTGGGTGAGTGGGTGAGTGAGTGGGTGGGTGGGTGAGTGAGTGGTGAGTGAGTGGTGAGTGAGTGAGTGGTGAGTGAGTGGTGAGTGAGTGAGTGGTGAGTGAGTGGTGAGTGAGTGAGGTGAGTGAGTGGTGAGTGAGTGAGTGAGTGGGTGAGTGAGTGGTGAGTGAGTGGTGAGTGAGTGGTGAGTGAGTGAGTGGGTGAGTGAGTGAGTGAGTGGGTGGGTGGGTGGTGAGTGAGTGGGTGAGTGAGTGGGTGGGTGGGTGAGTGAGTGAGTGAGTGGGTGAGTGAGTGAGTGAGTGGGTGGGTGAGTGGGTGGGTGGGTGAGTGAGTGAGTGAGTGGGTGAGTGAGTGAGTGAGTGGGTGGGTGAGTGAGTGAGTGAGTGGGTGAGTGAGTGAGTGGTGAGTGAGTGAGTGGTGAGTGAGTGGTGAGTGAGTGGTGAGTGAGTGAGTGAGTGGGTGAGTGAGTGAGTGAGTGGGTGGGTGGGTGAGTGAGTGAGTGGTGGGTGAGTGAGTGGTGAGTGAGTGGTGAGTGAGTGGTGAGTGAGTGGTGAGTGAGTGGGTGGGTGGGTGAGTGAGTGAGTGAGTGGTGATTGAGTGGTGAGTGAGTGAGTGGTGAGTGAGTGGTGAGTGAGTGAGTGGTGAGTGAGTGGTGAGTGAGTGGTGAGTGAGTGGTGAGTGGGTGGGTGAGTGAGTGGTGAGTGAGTGGTGAGTGAGTGGTGAGTGAGTGGTGAGTGAGTGGTGAGTGAGTGGTGAGTGAGTGAGTGGTGAGTGAGTGGTGAGTGAGTGAGTGGTGAGTGAGTGAGTGGGTGAGTGAGTGGTGAGTGAGTGGGTGAGTGAGTGGTGAGTGGGTGGGTGAGTGGGTGGGTGAGTGGGTGAGTGGTGGGTGAGTGGGTGAGTGAGTGAGTGGTGAGTGAGTGAGTGGTGAGTGAGTGGTGAGTGAGTGAGTGAGTGGGTGAGTGGTGAGTGAGTGGTGAGTGAGTGGTGAGTGAGTGGTGAGTGAGTGGTGAGTGCTGTTTGTGTTCTGCAGGATTGGTGAGGAAGTTGAGAGTTGCTCTCCATGAAGAGAACGGCCTGAGTCAGAACACCCCGCTCACCACTAGCCTCACCACTCACCCACTCACTCACTCACCCACTCACTCACTCACCACTCACCTCACACTCACTCACCCACCCACTCACCATCACTCACCACTCACCCACTCACTCACTCACCCACTCACTCACTCACCACTCACCTCACCACTAGACTCACCACCCCCAATTCACTCAGTAAACCCACTCCTGACCACCATCATCACCATCACCACCATCACCACCACGATCACCATCACCACCACCATCACCATCACCACCACCACCATCACCACCACCACCATCACCACCACCACATCACCACCACCATCATCACCACCACCACCATCACCACCACCACCATCACCACCACCATCACCACCATCACCACCACCATCACCACCATCACCACCATCACCACCACCATCACCACCACCATCACCACCACCACACCATCACCACCACCATCACCACCATCACCACCATCACCACCACCATCACCATCACCACCACCATCACCACCACCACCACCACCATCATCACCACCACCATCACCACCACCATCATCACCATCACCATCACCACCATCACCACCATCACCACCATCACCACCACCATCACCACCACCACCACCACCATCACCACCATCACCATCACTACCACCATCACCACCACCACCATCACCACCACCACCATCACCACCACCACCATCACCACCACCACCACCACCACCATCACCACCATCACCACCATCACCACCATCACCACCACCATCACCATCACCACCACCACCATCACCACCACCACCATCACCACCACCAACATCACCACCACCATCATCACCACCACCACCACCATCACCACCATCACCACCACCATCACCACCATCACCACCATCACCACCACCATCACCACCACCATCACCACCACCACCACCATCATCACCACCACCACCATCACCACCACCACCATCACCATCACCACCACCATCACCACCATCACCACTATCACCACCATCACCATCACCACCACCATCACCATCACCACCACCATCACCACCATCACCATCACCACCATCACCACCACCACCACCACCATCACCACCATCACCATCACCACCATCACCACCACCACCACCATCACCACCACCACCATCACCATCACCACCACCATCACCACCATCACCACTATCACCACCATCACCATCACCACCACCATCACCATCACCACCACCATCACCACCACCATCACCCCAAACCTCTCTCTCTTGTTCGTGATTGTCATCAGCTGGGGCTTCGCCTGGAATAAGCTGCCTCTGTGTGTAACTGTGTGTGTCACTGTGTGTGTGTAACTGTGTGTGTGTGTGTCACTGTGTGTGTGTAACTGTGTGTGTGTGTGTAACTGTGTGTGTGTGTAACTGTGTGTGTGTGTCTGTGTGTGTGTCACTGTGTGTGTAACTGTGTGTGTGTGTCTGTGTCACTGTGTGTGTGTGTAACTGTGTGTCACTGTGTGTGTCTGTGTGTGTCACTGTGTGTAACTGTGTGTGTGTGTGTAACTGTGTGTGTGTTTCTGTGTGTGTGTCACTGTGTGTGTAACTGTGTGTGTGTCTGTGTCACTGTGTGTGTGTGTCACTGTGTGTGTGTCACTGTGTGTCACTGTGTGTGTCACTGTGTGTGTGTGTCACTGTGTGTGTCACTGTGTGTGTCACTGTGTGTGTTACTGTGTGTGTGTCACTGTGTGTAACTGTGTGTGTCTGTGTGTGTGTCACTGTGTTTGTGTCTGTGTGTGTGTCTGTGTGTGTGTAACTGTGTGTGTGTGTGTAACTGTGTGTGTGTAACTGTGTGTGTGTCTGTGTGTGTGTGTAACTGTGTGTGTGTCTGTGTGTGTGTCACTGTGTGTGTGTAACTGTGTGCCTCTGTGTTGTGTGTGTGTGTAACTGTGTGTGTGTAACTGTGTGTGTGTGTGTGTAACTGTGTGCCTCTGTGTGTGTCTGTGTGTGTGTGTAACTGTGTGTGTGTAACTGTGTGTGTGTAACTGTGTGTGTGTGTGTAACTGTGTGCCTCTGTTTGTGTCTGTGTGTGTGTGTGTGTGTAACTGTGTGTGTGTGTCTGTGTGTGTAACTGTGTGTGTGTGTGTGTAACTGTGTGTGTGTCACTGTGTGTGTGTGTCTGTGTGTGTGTGTGTAACTGTGTTTGTGTGTCTGTGTGTGTGTGTGTCTGTGTGTGTGTGTAATTGTGTTTGTGTGTCTCTGTGTGTGTGTGTAACTGTGTGTGTGTGTAACTGTGTGTGTAACTGTGTGTGTGTGTAACTGTGTGTGTGTATAACTGTGTGTGTAACTGTGTGTGTGTGTAACTGTGTGTGTCTGTGTGTAACTGTGTGTGTGTAACTGTGTGTGTCACTGTGTGTGTGTAACTGTGTGTGTGTGTGTAACTGTGTGTGTGTGTAACTGTGTGTGTGTGTCTGTGTGTGTGTCACTGTGTGTGTAACTGTGTGTGTGTGTCTGTGTCACTGTGTGTGTGTGTAACTGTGTGTCACTGTGTGTGTCTGTGTGTGTCACTGTGTGTAACTGTGTGTGTGTGTGTAACTGTGTGTGTGTTTCTGTGTGTGTGTCACTGTGTGTGTAACTGTGTGTGTGTCTGTGTCACTGTGTGTGTGTGTCACTGTGTGTGTGTCACTGTGTGTCACTGTGTGTGTCACTGTGTGTGTGTGTCACTGTGTGTGTCACTGTGTGTGTCACTGTGTGTGTTACTGTGTGTGTGTCACTGTGTGTAACTGTGTGTGTCTGTGTGTGTGTCACTGTGTTTGTGTCTGTGTGTGTGTCTGTGTGTGTGTAACTGTGTGTGTGTGTGTAACTGTGTGTGTGTAACTGTGTGTGTGTCTGTGTGTGTGTGTAACTGTGTGTGTGTCTGTGTGTGTGTCACTGTGTGTGTGTAACTGTGTGCCTCTGTGTGTGTGTGTGTGTGTAACTGTGTGTGTGTAACTGTGTGTGTGTGTGTGTAACTGTGTGCCTCTGTGTGTGTCTGTGTGTGTGTGTAACTGTGTGTGTGTAACTGTGTGTGTGTAACTGTGTGTGTGTGTGTAACTGTGTGCCTCTGTTTGTGTCTGTGTGTGTGTGTGTGTGTAACTGTGTGTGTGTGTCTGTGTGTGTAACTGTGTGTGTGTGTGTGTAACTGTGTGTGTGTCACTGTGTGTGTGTGTCTGTGTGTGTGTGTGTAACTGTGTTTGTGTGTCTGTGTGTGTGTGTGTCTGTGTGTGTGTGTAATTGTGTTTGTGTGTCTCTGTGTGTGTGTGTAACTGTGTGTGTGTGTAACTGTGTGTGTAACTGTGTGTGTGTGTAACTGTGTGTGTGTATAACTGTGTGTGTAACTGTGTGTGTGTGTAACTGTGTGTGTCTGTGTGTAACTGTGTGTGTGTAACTGTGTGTGTGTGTAACTGTGTGTGTGTGTGTAACTGTGTGTAACTGTGTGTGTAACTGTGTGTGTAACTGTGTGTGTGTGTCTGTGTGTGTGTGTGTCTGTGTGTGTAACTGTGTGTGTGTGTGTAACTGTGTGTAACTGTGTGTGTAACTGTGTGTGTAACTGTGTGTGTGTGTCTGTGTGTGTGTGTGTCTGTGTGTGTGTGTCTGTGTTTAACTGTGTGTGTGTGTGCGCGCGTAACCGCTACCCGCTACTAACTGCAGCGCCTACCTCAACCCGCTATTACTGGAATCTTTTATCCGGCGGTGAAACCCCCTGGGGTTGATTTCGTGTTGCTTGCTACATCGATTATACACTATACACTACACTATACACTACACTATACACTACACTATACACTACTACACTATACACTACTACACTATACACTACTACACTACTACACTATACACTACACCATACACTATACACTACTACACTATACACTACACTATACACTACTACACTATACACTACACTATACACTACACTATACACTACACTATACACTACTACACTATACACTACTACACTTTACACTACTACACTATTCACTATACACTACACTATACACTACTACACTATACACTACTACACTATACACTACACTATACACTACTACACTATACACTACTACACTATACACTACTACACTATACATTACTACACTATACACTACTACACTACACACTACTACACTATACACTACTACACTATACACTACTACACTATACACTACACTATACACTACTACACTATACATTACTACACTATACACTACTACACTACACACTACTACACTATACACTACTACACTATACACTACTACACTGTACACTACACTATACACTACTACACTATACACTACTACACTATACACTACTACACTATACACTACTACACTATACACTACACACTACTACACTATACACTACTACACTATACACTACTACACTATACACTACTACACTATACACTACACACTACTACACTATACACTACTACACTATACACTACTACACTATACACTACTACACTATACACTACTACACTATACACTACTACACTATACACTACTACACTATACACTACTACACTATACACTACACTATACACTACTACACTATACACTACTACACTATACACTACACTATACACTACTACACTATACACTACTACACTATACACTACACTATACACTACTACACTATACACTACACTATACACTACTACACTATACACTACTACACTATACCCTACACTATACACTACTACACTATACACTACACTATACACTACACTATACACTACTACACTATACACTACTACTCTATACACTACTACACTATACACTACTACACTATACACTACTACACTATACACTACTACACTATACACTACACTATACACTACTGCACTATACACTACACTATACACTACTACACTATACACTACTACACTATACACTACTACACTATACACTACTACACTATACACTACACTATACACTACTACACTATACACTACACTATACACTACACTATACACTACACTATACACTACACTACTACACTATACACTACTACACTATACACTACTACACTATACACTACTACACTATACACTACATTATACACTACTACACTATACACTACTACACTACACTATACACTACTACACTATACACTACACTACACACTACTACACTATACACTACTACACTATGCACTATACACTATTACACTACACTATACACTACTACACTATACACCACACTACACTACTACACTATACACTACTACACTATACACTACTACACTATACACTACTACACTATACATTATACACTACTACACTATACACTACTACACTATACACTACACTACACACTACTACACTATACACTACACTATACACTACACTACACTATACACTACTACATAACACTATACACTACACTATACACTACACTATACACTACACTATACACTACACTATACACTACTACACTATACACTACTACACTAAACACTGCTACACTATACACTACACTATAACTACTACACTATACACTACTACACTACACTATACACTACTACACTACACTATACACTACTACACTACTACACTACACTATACACTACTACACTACACTATACACTACTACACTATACACTACTACACTATACACTACTACACTATACACTATTACACTACACTATACACTACTACACTATACACCACACTACACTATACACTACTACACTATACACTACTACACTATACACTACTACACTATACACTACTACACTATACACTACTACATTATACACTACTACACTATACACTACTACACTATACACTACTACACTATACACTACTACACTATACACTACTACACTATACACTACTACACTATACACTACACTATACACTAATACACTATACACTATTACACTACACTATACACTACTACACTATACACTACTACACTATACACTACTAGACTAGACACTACTACACTATACACTACTACACTATACACTACTACACTACACTATACACTACTACACTATACACTACTACAATATACACTACTACACTATACACTACTACACTATACACTACTACACTATACACTACTACACTATACACTACTACACTATACACTAGACACTACTACACTACACTACACACTACTACACTATACACTACTACACTATACACTACTACACTATACACTACTACACTATACACTACTACACTATACACTACTACACTATACACTACTACACTATACACTACTACACTATACTCTACTACACTATACACTACTACACTATACACTACTACACTATACACTACTACACTATACACTACTACACTATACACTACACTATACACTACACTATACACTACACTACACCTTTTCACGTTTCTGCTACGTCGCTTGCCACTTGCAATGTTTCAATAAAGATTGTAAATAACCGGGGACTCGCCTCCCGCCCTGCTTTATTTATCACGGTGAGGCTGACTCAGCTGATGAGGCTGACTCAGCTGATGAGGCTGAGTCAGCTGACGAGACTGACTCAGCTGATGAGGCAGACTCAGCTGATGAGGCTGAGTCAGCTGATGAGGCTGAGTCAGCTGATGAGATTGAGTCAGCTGATGAGACTGACTCAGCTGATGAGGCAGACTCAGCTGATGAGGCAGACTCAGCTGATGAGGTTGAGTCAGCTGATGAGACTGAGTCAGCTGATGAGGCAGAGACTGAGTCACTGGATGAGGCTGAGTCAGCTGATGAGACTGAGTCAGTTGATGAGGCTGAGTCAGCTGATGAGGCTGAGACTGACTCAGCTGATGAGGCTGACTCAGCTGATGAGGCTGACTCAGCTGATGAGACTGAGTCAGCTGATGAGACTGACTCAGCTGGTGAGACTGACTCAGCTGATGAGGCTGAGTCAGCTGATGAGACTGAGTCAGCTGATGAGACTGAGTCAGCTGATGAGGCTGACTCAGCTGATGAGACTGAGTCAGCTGATGAGACTGAGTCAGCTGATGAGGCTGACTCAGCTGATGAGGTTGAGTCAGCTGATGAGACTGAGTCAGCTGATGAGACTGAGTCAGCTGATGAGACTGACTCAGCTGCTGAGACTGAGTCAGCTGATGAGACTGAGACTGAGTCAGCTGATGAGACTGACTCAGCTGATGAGACTGACTCAGCTGATGAGGCTGACTCAGCTGATGAGGCTGAGTCAGCTGATGAGACTGAGTCAGCTGATGAGACTGAGTCAGCTGCTGAGACTGAGTCAGCTGATGAGACTGAGACTGAGTCAGCTGATGAGACTGAGTCAGCTGATGAGGCTGACCCAGCTGATGAGGCTGAGTCAGCTGATGAGACTGAGTCAGCTGATGAGACTGAGGCAGCTGATGAGACTGAGTCAGCTGATGAGGCTGAGTCAGCTGATGAGGCTGAGTCAGCTGATGAGGCTGAGTCAGCTGATGAGACTGACTCAGCTGATGAGGCTGAGTCAGCTGATGAGACTGAATCAGCTGATGAGGCTGAGACTGAGTCAGTTGATGAGGCTGAGTCAGCTGATGAGACTGAGTCAGCTGATGAGGCTGACTCAGCTGATGAGGCAGAGTCAGCTGATGAGGCTGAGTCAGCTGATGAGACTGTGTCAGCTGATGAGGCTGACTCAGCTGATGAGACTGAGTCAGCTGATGAGGCTGAGACTGAGTCAGCTGATGAGACTGAGTCAGCTGATGAGACTGTGTCAGCTGATGAGGCTGAGTCAGCTGATGAGACTGAGTCAGCTGATGAGGCTGACTCAGCTGATGAGACTGAGTCAGCTGATGAGGCTGAGACTGAGTCAGCTGATGAGACTGACTCAGCTGATGAGGCTGAGTCAGCTCATGAGACTGAGTCAGCTGATGAGACTGAGTCAGCTGATGAGACTGATTCAGCTGATGAGTCTGACTCAGCTGATGATACTGACTCAGCTGATGAGACTGACTCAGCTGATGAGACTGAGTCAGCTGATGAGTCTGAGTCAGCTGATGAGACTGACTCAGCTGATGAGACTGACTCAGCTGATGAGTCTGAGTCAGCTGATGAGGCTGAGTCAGCTGATGAGGCTGAGTTAGCTGATGAGGCTGAGACTGAGTCAGCTGATGAGACTGACTCAGCTGATGAGGCTGAGTCAGCTGATGAGGCTGAGTCAGCCGATGAGACTGACTCAGCTGATGAGACTGACTCAGCTGATGAGGCTGAGTCAGCTGATGAGGCTGAGTCAGCTGATGAGGCTGAGTCAGCTGATGAGACTGACTCAGCTGATGAGGCTGAGTCAGCTGATGAGGCTGAGTCAGCTGATGAGACTGAGTCAGCTGATGAGACTGACTCAGCTGATGAGGCTGAGTCAGACGATGAGGCTGAGTCAGCTGATGAGGCTGAGACTGAGTCAGCTGATGAGGCTGACTCAGCTGATGAGGCTGAGTCAGTCGATGAGGCTGAGTCAGCTGGTGAGACTGACTCAGCTGTGAGACTGAGTCAGCTGATGAGGCTGAGTCAGTCGATGAGACTGAGTCACCTGATGAGACTGAGTCAGCTGATGAGACTGAGTCAGCTGATGAGGCTGAGTCAGCTGATGAGGCTGAGTCAGTTGATGAGACTGAGTCAGCTGATGAGGCTGAGACTGAGTCAGCTGATGAGACTAAGTCAGCTGGTGAGGCTGACTCAGCTGATGAGGCTGACTGAGCTGATTAGACTGAGTCAGCTGATGAGGCTGACTCAGCTGATGAGACCGAGTCAGCCGATGAGGCTGACTCAGCTGATGAGACTGACTCAGCTGATGAGGCAGAGTCAGCTGATGAGACTGACTCAGCTGGTGAGGCTGACTCAGCTGATGAGACTGAGTTAGCTGATGAGACTGAGTCAGCTGATGAGGCTGAGTCAGCTGATGAGACTGAGTCAGCTGATGAGGCTGACTCAGCTGATGAGACTGAGTCAGCTGATGAGGCTGACTCAGCTGATGAGACTGACTCAGCTGATGAGGCAGAGTCAGCTGATGAGACTGACTCAGCTGGTGAGGCTGACTCAGCTGATGAGACTGAGTTAGCTGATGAGGCTGAGTCAGCTGATGAGGCTGAGTCAGCTGATGAGACTGACTCAGCTGATGAGGCAGACTCAGCTGATGAGGCTGAGTCAGCTGATGAGGCTGAGTCAGCTGATGAGATTGAGTCAGCTGATGAGACTGACTCAGCTGATGAGACTGAGTCAGCTGATGAGACTGACTCAGCTGATGAGACTGACTCAGCTGATGAGGCAGACTCAGCTGATGAGGTTGAGTCAGCTGATGAGACTGAGTCAGCTGATGAGGTTGAGTCAGCTGATGAGACTGAGTCAGCTGATGAGGCAGAGACTGAGTCACTCGATGAGGCTGAGTCAGCTGATGAGACTGAGTCAGTTGATGAGGCTGAGTCAGCTGATGAGGCTGAGACTGACTCAGCTGATGAGGCTGACTCAGCTGATGAGGCTGACTTAGCTGATGAGACTGAGTCAGCTGATGAGACTGAGTCAGCTGATGAGACTGACTCAGCTGGTGAGACTGAGTCAGCTGATGAGACTGACTCAGCTGGTGAGGCTGACTCAGCTGATGAGACTGAGTCAGCTGATGAGGCTGACTCAGCTGATGAGACTGAGTCAGCTCATGAGACTGAGTCAGCTGATGAGGCTGAGTCAGCTGATGAGGCTGAGTCAGCTGATGAGGCTGAGTCAGCTGATGAGACTGACTCAGCTGATGAGGCTGACTCAGCTGATGAGACTGAGTCAGCTGATGAGACTGAGTCAGCTGATGAGACTGAGTCAGCTGCTGAGACTGAGTCAGCTGATGAGACTGAGACTGAGTCAGCTGATGAGACTGACTCAGCTGATGAGACTGACTCAGCTGATGAGGCTGACTCAGCTGATGAGGCTGAGTCAGCTGATGAGGCTGACTCAGCTGATGAGACTGAGTCAGCTGATGAGACTGAGTCAGCTGCTGAGACTGAGTCAGCTGATGAGACTGAGACTGAGTCAGCTGATGAGACTGAGTCAGCTGATGAGGCTGACCCAGCTGATGAGGCTGAGTCAGCTGATGAGACTGAGTCAGCTGATGAGACTGAGGCAGCTGATGAGACTGAGTCAGCTGATGAGGCTGAGTCAGCTGATGAGGCTGAGTCAGCTGATGAGACTGACTCAGCTGATGAGGCTGAGTCAGCTGATGAGACTGAATCAGCTGATGAGGCTGAGACTGAGTCAGTTGATGAGGCTGAGTCAGCTGATGAGGCTGACTCAGCTGATGAGGCAGAGTCAGCTGATGAGGCTGAGTCAGCTGATGAGACTGTGTCAGCTGATGAGGCTGACTCAGCTGATGAGACTGAGTCAGCTGATGAGGCTGAGACTGAGTCAGCTGATGAGACTGAGTCAGCTGATGAGATTGTGTCAGCTGATGAGGCTGAGTCAGCTGATGAGACTGAGTCAGCTGATGAGGCTGACTCAGCTGATGAGACTGAGTCAGCTGATGAGGCTGAGACTGAGTCAGCTGATGAGACTGACTCAGCTGATGAGGCTGAGTCAGCTCATGAGACTGAGTCAGCTGATGAGACTGAGTCAGCTGATGAGACTGATTCAGCTGATGAGTCTGACTCAGCTGATGAGACTGACTCAGCTGATGAGACTGACTCAGCTGATGAGACTGAGTCAGCTGATGAGTCTGAGTCAGCTGATGAGACTGACTCAGCTGATGAGACTGACTCAGCTGATGAGTCTGAGTCAGCTAATGAGGCTGAGTCAGCTGATGAGGCTGAGTTAGCTGATGAGGCTGAGACTGAGTCAGCTGATGAGACTGACTCAGCTGATGAGGCTGAGTCAGCTGATGAGGCTGAGTCAGCCGATGAGACTGACTCAGCTGATGAGACTGACTCAGCTGATGAGGCTGAGTCAGCTGATGAGGCTGAGTCAGCTGATGAGGCTGAGTCAGCTGATGAGACTGACTCAGCTGATGAGGCTGAGTCAGCTGATGAGGCTGAGTCAGCTGATGAGGCTGAGTCAGCTGATGAGACTGAGTCAGCTGATGAGACTGACTCAGCTGATGAGGCTGAGTCAGCTGATGAGGCTGAGTCAGCTGATGAGGCTGAGTCAGCTGATGAGACTGACTCAGCTGATGAGGCTGAGTCAGCTGATGAGGCTGAGTCAGCTGATGAGACTGAGTCAGCTGATGAGACTGACTCAGCTGATGAGGCTGAGTCAGACGATGAGGCTGAGTCAGCTGATGAGGCTGAGACTGAGTCAGCTGATGAGGCTGACTCAGCTGATGAGGCTGAGTCAGTCGATGAGGCTGAGTCAGCTGGTGAGACTGACTCAGCTGTGAGACTGAGTCAGCTGATGAGGCTGAGTCAGTCGATGAGACTGAGTCACCTGATGAGACTGAGTCAGCTGATGAGACTGAGTCAGCTGATGAGGCTGAGTCAGCTGATGAGGCTGAGTCAGTTGATGAGACTGAGTAAGCTGATGAGGCTGAGACTGAGTCAGCTGATGAGACTAAGTCAGCTGGTGAGGCTGACTCAGCTGATGAGGCTGACTGAGCTGATGAGACTGAGTCAGCTGATGAGGCTGACTCAGCTGATGAGACCGAGTCAGCCGATGAGGCTGACTCAGCTGATGAGACTGACTCAGCTGATGAGGCAGAGTCAGCTGATGAGACTGACTCAGCTGGTGAGGCTGACTCAGCTGATGAGACTGAGTTAGCTGATGAGACTGAGTCAGCTGATGAGGCTGAGTCAGCTGATGAGACTGAGTCAGCTGATGAGGCTGACTCAGCTGATGAGACTGAGTCAGCTGATGAGGCTGACTCAGCTGTCGAGACTGACTCAGCTGATGAGGCAGAGTCAGCTGATGAGACTGACTCAGCTGGTGAGGCTGACTCAGCTGATGAGACTGAGTTAGCTGATGAGACTGAGTCAGCTGATGAGGCTGAGTCAGCTGATGAGACTGACTCAGCTGATGAGGCAGACTCAGCTGATGAGGCTGAGTCAGCTGATGAGGCTGAGTCAGCTGATGAGATTGAGTCAGCTGATGAGACTGACTCAGCTGATGAGACTGAGTCAGCTGATGAGACTGACTCAGCTGATGAGACTGACTCAGCTGATGAGGCAGACTCAGCTGATGAGGTTGAGTCAGCTGATGAGACTGAGTCAGCTGATGAGGTTGAGTCAGCTGATGAGACTGAGTCAGCTGATGAGGCAGAGACTGAGTCACTCGATGAGGCTGAGTCAGCTGATGATACTGAGTCAGTTGATGAGGCTGAGTCAGCTGATGAGGCTGAGACTGACTCAGCTGATGAGGCTGACTCAGCTGATGAGGCTGACTCAGCTGATGAGACTGAGTCAGCTGATGAGACTGAGTCAGCTGATGAGACTGACTCAGCTGGTGAGACTGAGTCAGCTGATGAGACTGACTCAGCTGGAGAGGCTGACTCAGCTGATGAGACTGAGTCAGCTGATGAGGCTGAGACTGAGTCAGCTGATGAGACTGAGTCAGACGATGACGCTGAGTTAGCTGATGCGACTGAGTCAGCTGATGAGACTGAGTCAGCTGATAAGGCTGAGTCAGTCGATGAGACTGAGTCAGCTGATGAGGCTGACTCAGCTGATGAGACTGAGTCAGCTCATGAGACTGACTCAGCTGATGAGACTGCCTCAGCTGATGAGACTGAGTCAGCTGATGAGACTGAGTCAGCCGATGAGACTGAGTCAGCTGATGAGGCTGACTCAGCTGATGAGACTGACTCAGCTGATGAGGCTGAGTCAGCTGATGAGACTGAGTCAGCTGATGAGACTGACTCAGCTGATGAGGCTGACTCAGCTGATGAGACTGAGTCAGCTGATGAGACTGAGTCAGCTGATGAGGCTGACTCAGCTGATGAGACTGAGTCAGCTCATGAGACTGAGTCAGCTGATGAGGCTGAGTCAGCTCATGAGACTGACTCAGCTGATGAGACTGACTCAGCTGATGAGACTGACTCAGCTGATGAGGCTGACTCAGCTGATGAGGCTGAGTCAGCTGATGAGACTGAGTCAGCTGATGAGACTGAGTCAGCTGATGAGACTGATTCAGCTGATGAGACTGACTCAGCTGCTGAGACTGAGTCAGCTGATGAGACTGACTCAGCTGATGAGGCTGAGTCAGCTGATGAGGCTGAGTCAGCTGATGAGACTGAGTCAGCTGATGAGACTGACTCAGCTGATGAGGCTGAGTCAGACGATGAGGCTGAGTCAGCTGATGAGGCTGAGACTGAGTCAGCTGATGAGGCTGACTCAGCTGATGAGGCTGCGTCAGTCGATGAGGCTGAGTCAGCTGGTGAGACTGACTCAGCTGTGAGACTGAGTCAGCTGATGAGGCTGAGTCAGTCGATGAGACTGAGTCACCTTATGAGACTGAGTCAGCTGATGAGACTGAGTCAGCTGATGAGGCTGAGTCAGCTGATGAGGCTGAGTCAGTTGATGAGACTGAGTCAGCTGATGAGGCTGAGACTGAGTCAGCTGATGAGACTAAGTCAGCTGGTGAGGCTGACTCAGCTGATGAGGCTGACTGAGCTGATGAGACTGAGTCAGCTGATGAGGCTGACTCAGCTGATGAGACCGAGTCAGCCGATGAGGCTGACTCAGCTGATGAGACTGACTCAGCTGATGAGGCAGAGTCAGCTGATGAGACTGACTCAGCTGGTGAGGCTGACTCAGCTGATGAGACTGAGTTAGCTGATGAGACTGAGTCAGCTGATGAGGCTGAGTCAGCTGATGAGACTGAGTCAGCTGATGAGGCTGACTCAGCTGATGAGACTGAGTCAGCTGATGAGGCTGACTCAGCTGATGAGACTGACTCAGCTGATGAGGCAGAGTCAGCTGATGAGACTGACTCAGCTGGTGAGGCTGACTCAGCTGATGAGACTGAGTTAGCTGATGAGACTGAGTCAGCTGATGAGGCTGAGTCAGCTGATGGGACTGACTCAGCTGATGAGGCAGACTCAGCTGATGAGGCTGAGTCAGGTGATGAGGCTGAGTCAGCTGATGAGATTGATTCAGCTGATGAGACTGACTCAGCTGATGAGACTGAGTCAGCTGATGAGACTGACTCAGCTGATGAGACTGACTCAGCTGATGAGGCAGACTCAGCTGATGAGGTTGAGTCAGCTGATGAGACTGAGTCAGCTGATGAGGTTGAGTCAGCTGATGAGACTGAGTCAGCTGATGAGGCAGAGACTGAGTCACTCGATGAGGCTGAGTCAGCTGATGAGACTGAGTCAGTTGATGAGGCTGAGTCAGCTGATGAGGCTGAGACTGACTCAGCTGATGAGGCTGACTTAGCTGATGAGGCTGACTCAGCTGATGAGACTGAGTCAGCTGATGAGACTGAGTCAGCTGATGAGACTGACTCAGCTGGTGAGACTGAGTCAGCTGATGAGACTGACTCAGCTGGTGAGGCTGAATCAGCTGATGAGACTGAGTCAGCTGATGAGGCTGAGACTGAGTCAGCTGATGAGACTGAGTCAGACGATGAGGCTGAGTTAGCTGATGCGACTGAGTCAGCTGATGAGACTGAGTCAGCTGATAAGGCTGAGTCAGTCGATGAGACTGAGTCAGCTGATGAGGCTGACTCAGCTGATGAGACTGAGTCAGCTCATGAGACTGACTCAGCTGATGAGACTGCCTCAGCTGATGAGACTGAGTCAGCTGATGAGACTGAGTCAGCCGATGAGACTGACTCAGCTGATGAGACTGACTCAGCTGATGAGGCTGAGTCAGCTGATGAGACTGAGTCAGCTGATGAGACTGAGTCAGCTGATGAGACTGACTCAGCTGATGAGGCTGACTCAGCTGATGAGACTGAGTCAGCTGATGAGACTGAGTCAGCTGATGAGGCTGACTCAGCTGATGAGACTGAGTCAGCTCATGAGACTGAGTCAGCTGATGAGGCTGAGTCAGCTCATGAGACTGACTCAGCTGATGAGACTGACTCAGCTGATGAGACTGACTCAGCTGATGAGGTTGAGTCAGCTGATGAGACTGAGTCAGCTGATGAGGCAGAGACTGAGTCACTCGATGAGGCTGAGTCAGCTGATGAGACTGAGTCAGTTGATGAGGCTGAGTCAGCTGATGAGGCTGAGACTGACTCAGCTGATGAGGCTGACTCAGCTGATGAGGCTGACTCAGCTGATGAGACTGAGTCAGCTGATGAGACTGAGTCAGCTGATGAGACTGACTCAGCTGGTGAGACTGAGTCAGCTGATGAGACTGACTCAGCTGGTGAGGCTGACTCAGCTGATGAGACTGAGTCAGCTGATGAGGCTGAGACTGAGTCAGCTGATGAGACTGAGTCAGACGATGACGCTGAGTTAGCTGATGCGACTGAGTCAGCTGATGAGACTGAGTCAGCTGATAAGGCTGAGTCAGTCGATGAGACTGAGTCAGCTGATGAGGCTGACTCAGCTGATGAGACTGAGTCAGCTCATGAGACTGACTCAGCTGATGAGACTGCCTCAGCTGATGAGACTGAGTCAGCTGATGAGACTGAGTCAGCCGATGAGACTGAGTCAGCTGATGAGGCTGACTCAGCTGATGAGACTGACTCAGCTGATGAGGCTGAGTCAGCTGATGAGACTGACTCAGCTGATGAGGCAGACTCAGCTGATGAGGCTGAGTCAGGTGATGAGGCTGAGTCAGCTGATGAGATTGAGTCAGCTGATGAGACTGACTCAGCTGATGAGACTGAGTCAGCTGATGAGACTGACTCAGCTGATGAGACTGACTCAGCTGATGAGGCAGACTCAGCTGATGAGGTTGAGTCAGCTGATGAGACTGAGTCAGCTGATGAGGTTGAGTCAGCTGATGAGACTGAGTCAGCTGATGAGGCAGAGACTGAGTCACTCGAAGAGGCTGAGTCAGCTGATGAGACTGAGTCAGTTGATGAGGCTGAGTCAGCTGATGAGGCTGAGACTGACTCAGCTGATGAGGCTGACTTAGCTGATGAGGCTGACTCAGCTGATGAGACTGAGTCAGCTGATGAGACTGAGTCAGCTGATGAGGCTGAGACTGAGTCAGCTGATGAGACTGAGTCAGACGATGAGGCTGAGTTAGCTGATGCGACTGAGTCAGCTGATGAGACTGAGTCAGCTGATAAGGCTGAGTCAGTCGATGAGACTGAGTCAGCTGATGAGGCTGACTCAGCTGATGAGGCTGACTCAGCTGATGAGACTGAGTCAGCTCATGAGACTGAGTCAGCTGATGAGGCTGAGTCAGCTCATGAGACTGACTCAGCTGATGAGACTGACTCAGCTGATGAGACTGACTCAGCTGATGAGGCTGACTCAGCTGATGAGGCTGAGTCAGCTGATGAGACTGAGTCAGCTGATGAGACTGAGTCAGCTGATGAGACTGATTCAGCTGATGAGACTGACTCAGCTGCTGAGACTGAGTCAGCTGATGAGACTGAGACTGAGTCAGCTGATGAGACTGACTCAGCTGATGAGACTGACTCAGCTGATGAGGCTGACTCACCTGATGAGGCTGAGTCAGCTGATGAGTCTGACTCAGCTGATGAGACTGAGTCAGCTGCTGAGACTGAGTCAGCTGATGAGACTGAGTCAGCTGATGAGGCTGACCCAGCTGATGAGGCTGAGTCAGCTGATGAGACTGAGTCAGCTGATGAGACTGAGGCAGCTGATGAGACTGAGTCAGCTGATGAGGCTGAGTCAGCTGATGAGGCTGAGTCAGCTGATGAGACTGACTCAGCTGATGAGGCTGAGTCAGCTGATGAGACTGAATCAGCTGATGAGGCTGAGACTGAGTCAGTTGATGAGGCTGAGTCAGCTGATGAGACTGAGTCAGCTGATGAGGCTGACTCAGCTGATGAGGCAGAGTCAGCTGATGAGGCTGAGTCAGCTGATGAGACTGTGTCAGCTGATGAGGCTGACTCAGCTGATGAGACTGAGTCAGCTGATGAGGCTGAGACTGAGTCAGCTGATGAGACTGAGTCAGCTGATGAGACTGTGTCAGCTGATGAGACTGAGTCAGCTGATGAGACTGAGTCAGCTGATGAGGCTGACTCAGCTGATGAGACTGAGTCAGCTGATGAGGCTGAGACTGAGTCAGCTGATGAGACTGACTCAGCTGATGAGGCTGAGTCAGCTCATGAGACTGAGTCAGCTGATGAGACTGAGTCAGCTGATGAGACTGATTCAGCTGATGAGTCTGACTCAGCTGATGAGACTGACTCAGCTGATGAGACTGACTCAGCTGATGAGACTGAGTCAGCTGATGAGTCTGAGTCAGCTGATGAGACTGACTCAGCTGATGAGACTGACTCAGCTGATGAGTCTGAGTCAGCTGATGAGGCTGAGTCAGCTGATGAGGCTGAGTTAGCTGATGAGGCTGAGACTTAGTCAGCTGATGAGACTGACTCAGCTGATGAGGCTGAGTCAGCCGATGAGACTGACTCAGCTGATGAGACTGAGTCAGCTGATGAGGCTGAGTCAGCTGATGAGGCTGAGTCAGCTGATGAGGCTGAGTCAGCTGATGAGACTGACTCAGCTGATGAGGCTGAGTCAGCTGATGAGGCTGAGTCAGCTGATGAGACTGAGTCAGCTGATGAGACTGACTCAGCTGATGAGGCTGAGTCAGACGATGAGGCTGAGTCAGCTGATGAGGCTGAGACTGAGTCAGCTGATGAGGCTGACTCAGCTGATGAGGCTGAGTCAGTCGATGAGGCTGAGTCAGCTGATGAGACTGACTCAGCTGTGAGACTGAGTCAGCTGATGAGGCTGAGTTAGTCGATGAGACTGAGTCACCTGATGAGACTGAGTCAGCTGATGAGACTGAGTCAGCTGATGAGGCTGAGTCAGCTGATGAGACTGAGTCAGCTGATGAGACTGAGGCAGCTGATGAGACTGAGTCAGCTGATGAGGCTGAGTCAGCTGATGAGGCTGAGTCAGCTGATGAGACTGACTCAGCTGATGAGGCTGAGTCAGCTGATGAGACTGAATCAGCTGATGAGGCTGAGACTGAGTCAGTTGATGAGGCTGAGTCAGCTGATGAGACTGAGTCAGCTGATGAGGCTGACTCAGCTGATGAGGCAGAGTCAGCTGATGAGGCTGAGTCAGCTGATGAGACTGTGTCAGCTGATGAGGCTGACTCAGCTGATGAGACTGAGTCAGTTGATGAGGCTGAGTCAGCTGATGAGGCTGAGACTGACTCAGCTGATGAGGCTGACTCAGCTGATGAGGCTGACTCAGCTGATGAGACTGAGTCAGCTGATGAGACTGAGTCAGCTGATGAGACTGACTCAGCTGGTGAGACTGAGTCAGCTGATGAGACTGACTCAGCTGGTGAGGCTGACTCAGCTGATGAGACTGAGTCAGCTGATGAGGCTGAGACTGAGTCAGCTGATGAGACTGAGTCAGACGATGACGCTGAGTTAGCTGATGCGACTGAGTCAGCTGATGAGACTGAGTCAGCTGATAAGGCTGAGTCAGTCGATGAGACTGAGTCAGCTGATGAGGCTGACTCAGCTGATGAGACTGAGTCAGCTCATGAGACTGACTCAGCTGATGAGACTGCCTCAGCTGATGAGACTGAGTCAGCTGATGAGACTGAGTCAGCCGATGAGACTGAGTCAGCTGATGAGGCTGACTCAGCTGATGAGACTGACTCAGCTGATGAGGCTGAGTCAGCTGATGAGACTGAGTCTGCTGATGAGACTGACTCAGCTGATGAGGCTGACTCAGCTGATGAGACTGAGTCAGCTGATGAGACTGAGTCAGCTGATGAGGCTGACTCAGCTGATGAGACTGAGTCAGCTCATGAGACTGAGTCAGCTGATGAGGCTGAGTCAGCTCATGAGACTGACTCAGCTGATGAGACTGACTCAGCTGATGAGAATGACTCAGCTGATGAGGCTGACTCAGCTGATGAGGCTGAGTCAGCTGATGAGACTGAGTCAGCTGATGAGACTGAGTCAGCTGATGAGACTGATTCAGCTGATGAGACTGACTCAGCTGCTGAGACTGAGTCAGCTGATGAGACTGACTCAGCTGATGAGGCTGAGTCAGCTGATGAGGCTGAGTCAGCTGATGAGACTGAGTCAGCTGATGAGACTGACTCAGCTGATGAGGCTGAGTCAGACGATGAGGCTGAGTCAGCTGATGATGCTGAGACTGAGTCAGCTGATGAGGCTGACTCAGCTGATGAGGCTGAGTCAGTCGATGAGGCTGAGTCAGCTGGTGAGACTGACTCAGCTGTGAGACTGAGTCAGCTGATGAGGCTGAGTCAGTCGATGAGACTGAGTCACCTGATGAGACTGAGTCAGCTGATGAGACTGAGTCAGCTGATGAGGCTGAGTCAGCTGATGAGGCTGAGTCAGTTGATGAGACTGAGTCAGCTGATGAGGCTGAGACTGAGTCAGCTGATGAGACTAAGTCAGCTGGTGAGGCTGACTCAGCTGATGAGGCTGACTGAGCTGATGAGACTGAGTCAGCTGATGAGGCTGACTCAGCTGATGAGACCGAGTCAGCCGATGAGGCTGACTCAGCTGATGAGACTGACTCAGCTGATGAGGCAGAGTCAGCTGATGAGACTGACTCAGCTGGTGAGGCTGACTCAGCTGATGAGACTGAGTTAGCTGATGAGACTGAGTCAGCTGATGAGGCTGAGTCAGCTGATGAGACTGACTCAGCTGATGAGACTGAGTCAGCTGATGAGGCTGACTCAGCTGATGAGACTGACTCAGCTGATGAGGCAGAGTCAGCTGATGAGACTGACTCAGCTGGTGAGGCTGACTCAGCTGATGAGACTGAGTTAGCTGATGAGACTGAGTCAGCTGATGAGGCTGAGTCAGCTGATGAGACTGACTCAGCTGATGAGGCAGACTCAGCTGATGAGGCTGAGTCAGGTGATGAGGCTGAGTCAGCTGATGAGATTGAGTCAGCTGATGAGACTGACTCAGCTGATGAGACTGAGTCAGCTGATGAGACTGACTCAGCTGATGAGACTGACTCAGCTGATGAGGCAGACTCAGCTGATGAGGTTGAGTCAGCTGATGAGACTGAGTCAGCTGATGAGGTTGAGTCAGCTGATGAGACTGAGTCAGCTGATGAGGCAGAGACTGAGTCACTCGATGAGGCTGAGTCAGCTGATGAGACTGAGTCAGTTGATGAGGCTGAGTCAGCTGATGAGGCTGAGACTGACTCAGCTGATGAGGCTGACTTAGCTGATGAGGCTGACTCAGCTGATGAGACTGAGTCAGCTGATGAGACTGAGTCAGCTGATGAGACTGACTCAGCTGGTGAGACTGAGTCAGCTGATGAGACTGACTCAGCTGGTGAGGCTGAATCAGCTGATGAGACTGAGTCAGCTGATGAGGCTGAGACTGAGTCAGCTGATGAGACTGAGTCAGACGATGAGGCTGAGTTAGCTGATGCGACTGAGTCAGCTGATGAGACTGAGTCAGCTGATAAGGCTGAGTCAGTCGATGAGACTGAGTCAGCTGATGAGGCTGACTCAGCTGATGAGACTGAGTCAGCTCATGAGACTGACTCAGCTGATGAGACTGCCTCAGCTGATGAGACTGAGTCAGCTGATGAGACTGAGTCAGCCGATGAGACTGAGTCAGCTGATGAGGCTGACTCAGCTGATGAGACTGACTCAGCTGATGAGGCTGAGTCAGCTGATGAGACTGAGTCAGCTGATGAGACTGAGTCAGCTGATGAGACTGACTCAGCTGATGAGGCTGACTCAGCTGATGAGACTGAGTCAGCTGATGAGACTGAGTCAGCTGATGAGGCTGACTCAGCTGATGAGACTGAGTCAGCTCATGAGACTGAGTCAGCTGATGAGGCTGAGTCAGCTCATGAGACTGACTCAGCTGATGAGACTGACTCAGCTGATGAGACTGACTCAGCTGATGAGGCTGACTCAGCTGATGAGGCTGAGTCAGCTGATGAGACTGAGTCAGCTGATGAGACTGAGTCAGCTGATGAGACTGATTCAGCTGATGAGACTGACTCAGCTGCTGAGACTGAGTCAGCTGATGAGACTGAGACTGAGTCAGCTGATGAGACTGACTCAGCTGATGAGACTGACTCAGCTGATGAGGCTGACTCAGCTGATGAGGCTGAGTCAGCTGATGAGTCTGACTCAGCTGATGAGACTGAGTCAGCTGCTGAGACTGATTCAGCTGATGAGACTGAGTCAGCTGATGAGGCTGACCCAGCTGATGAGGCTGAGTCAGCTGATGAGACTGAGTCAGCTGATGAGACTGAGTCAGCTGATGAGACTGAGTCAGCTGATGAGACTGATTCAGCTGATGAGACTGACTCAGCTGATGAGGCTGACTCAGCTGATGAGACTGAGACTGAGTCAGCTGATGAGACTGACTCAGCTGATGAGACTGACTCAGCTGATGAGGCTGACTCAGCTGATGAGGCTGAGTCAGCTGATGAGTCTGACTCAGCTGATGAGACTGAGTCAGCTGCTGAGACTGAGTCAGCTGATGAGACTGAGTCAGCTGATGAGGCTGACCCAGCTGATGAGGCTGAGTCAGCTGATGAGACTGAGTCAGCTGATGAGACTGAGGCAGCTGATGAGACTGAGTCAGCTGATGAGGCTGAGTCAGCTGATGAGGCTGAGTCAGCTGATGAGACTGACTCAGCTGATGAGGCTGAGTCAGCTGATGAGACTGAATCAGCTGATGAGGCTGAGACTGAGTCAGTTGATGAGGCTGAGTCAGCTGATGAGACTGAGTCAGCTGATGAGGCTGACTCAGCTGATGAGGCAGAGTCAGCTGATGAGGCTGAGTCAGCTGATGAGACTGTGTCAGCTGATGAGGCTGACTCAGCTGATGAGACTGAGTCAGCTGATGAGGCTGAGACTGAGTCAGCTGATGAGACTGAGTCAGCTGATGAGACTGTGTCAGCTGATGAGACTGAGTCAGCTGATGAGACTGAGTCAGCTGATGAGGCTGACTCAGCTGATGAGACTGAGTCAGCTGATGAGGCTGAGACTGAGTCAGCTGATGAGACTGACTCAGCTGATGAGGCTGAGTCAGCTCATGAGACTGAGTCAGCTGATGAGACTGAGTCAGCTGATGAGACTGATTCAGCTGATGAGTCTGACTCAGCTGATGAGACTGACTCAGCTGATGAGACTGACTCAGCTGATGAGACTGAGTCAGCTGATGAGTCTGAGTCAGCTGATGAGACTGACTCAGCTGATGAGACTGACTCAGCTGATGAGTCTGAGTCAGCTGATGAGGCTGAGTCAGCTGATGAGGCTGAGTTAGCTGATGAGGCTGAGACTTAGTCAGCTGATGAGACTGACTCAGCTGATGAGGCTGAGTCAGCCGATGAGACTGACTCAGCTGATGAGACTGACTCAGCTGATGAGGCTGAGTCAGCTGATGAGGCTGAGTCAGCTGATGAGGCTGAGTCAGCTGATGAGACTGACTCAGCTGATGAGGCTGAGTCAGCTGATGAGGCTGAGTCAGCTGATGAGACTGAGTCAGCTGATGAGACTGACTCAGCTGATGAGGCTGAGTCAGACGATGAGGCTGAGTCAGCTGATGAGGCTGAGACTGAGTCAGCTGATGAGGCTGACTCAGCTGATGAGGCTGAGTCAGTCGATGAGGCTGAGTCAGCTGATGAGACTGACTCAGCTGTGAGACTGAGTCAGCTGATGAGGCTGAGTTAGTCGATGAGACTGAGTCACCTGATGAGACTGAGTCAGCTGATGAGACTGAGTCAGCTGATGAGGCTGAGTCAGCTGATGAGACTGAGTCAGCTGATGAGACTGAGGCAGCTGATGAGACTGAGTCAGCTGATGAGGCTGAGTCAGCTGATGAGGCTGAGTCAGCTGATGAGACTGACTCAGCTGATGAGGCTGAGTCAGCTGATGAGACTGAATCAGCTGATGAGGCTGAGACTGAGTCAGTTGATGAGGCTGAGTCAGCTGATGAGACTGAGTCAGCTGATGAGGCTGACTCAGCTGATGAGGCAGAGTCAGCTGATGAGGCTGAGTCAGCTGATGAGACTGTGTCAGCTGATGAGGCTGACTCAGCTGATGAGACTGAGTCAGCTGATGAGGCTGAGACTGAGTCAGCTGATGAGACTGAGTCAGCTGATGAGACTGTGTCAGCTGATGAGACTGAGTCAGCTGATGAGACTGAGTCAGCTGATGAGGCTGACTCAGCTGATGAGACTGAGTCAGCTGATGAGGCTGAGACTGAGTCAGCTGATGAGACTGACTCAGCTGATGCGGCTGAGTCAGCTCATGAGACTGAGTCAGCTGATGAGACTGAGTCAGCTGATGAGACTGATTCAGCTGATGAGTCTGACTCAGCTGATGAGACTGACTCAGCTGATGAGACTGACTCAGCTGATGAGACTGAGTCAGCTGATGAGTCTGAGTCAGCTGATGAGACTGACTCAGCTGATGAGACTGACTCAGCTGATGAGTCTGAGTCAGCTGATGAGGCTGAGTCAGCTGATGAGGCTGAGTTAGCTGATGAGGCTGAGACTTAGTCAGCTGATGAGACTGACTCAGCTGATGAGGCTGAGTCAGCCGATGAGACTGACTCAGCTGATGAGACTGACTCAGCTGATGAGGCTGAGTCAGCTGATGAGGCTGAGTCAGCTGATGAGGCTGAGTCAGCTGATGAGACTGACTCAGCTGATGAGGCTGAGTCAGCTGATGAGGCTGAGTCAGCTGATGAGACTGAGTCAGCTGATGAGACTGACTCAGCTGATGAGGCTGAGTCAGACGATGAGGCTGAGTCAGCTGATGAGGCTGAGACTGAGTCAGCTGATGAGGCTGACTCAGCTGATGAGGCTGAGTCAGTCGATGAGGCTGAGTCAGCTGATGAGACTGACTCAGCTGTGAGACTGAGTCAGCTGATGAGGCTGAGTTAGTCGATGAGACTGAGTCACCTGATGAGACTGAGTCAGCTGATGAGACTGAGTCAGCTGATGAGGCTGAGTCAGCTGATGAGGCTGAGTCAGTTGATGAGACTGAGTCAGCTGATGAGGCTGAGACTGAGTCAGCTGATGAGACTAAGTCAGCTGGTGAGGCTGACTCAGCTGATGAGACTGACTCAGCTGATGAGACTGAGTCAGCTGATGAGGCTGACTCAGCTGATGAGACCGAGTCAGCCGATGAGGCTGACTCAGCTGATGAGACTGACTCAGCTGATGAGGCAGAGTCAGCTGATGAGACTGACTCAGCTGGTGAGGCTGACTCAGCTGATGAGACTGAGTTAGCTGATGAGACTGAGTCAGCTGATGAGGCTGAGTCAGCTGATGAGACTGAGTCAGCTGATGAGGCTGACTCAGCTGATGAGACTGAGTCAGCTGATGAGGCTGACTCAGCTGATGAGACTGACTCAGCTGATGAGGCAGAGTCAGGTGATGAGACTGACTCAGCTGGTGAGGCTGACTCAGCTGATGAGACTGAGTCAGCTGATGAGGCTGAGTCAGCTGATGAGACTGAGTCAGCTGATGAGGCTGACTCAGCTGATGAGGCTGACTCAGCTGATGAGGCTGACTCAGCTGATGAGACTTAGTCAGCTGATGAGGCTGACTCAGCTGATGAGACTGAGTCAGCTGATGAGACTGAGTCAGCTGATGAGACGGAGTCAGCTGATGAGGTTGAGTCAGCTGATGAGGCTGACTCAGCTGATGAGGTTGACTCAGCTGATGAGACTGAGTCAGCTGATGAGACTGAGTCAGCTGATGCGGCTGACTCAGCTGATGAGGTTGACTCAGCTGATGAGGCTGACTCAGCTGATGAGACTGAGTCAGCTGATGAGGCTGAGTCAGCTGATGAGGCTGAGTCAGCTGATGAGGCTGAGTCAGCTGATTTGACTGAATCAGCTGATGAGGCTGACTCAGCTGATGAGGCTGAGTCAGCTGATTTGACTGACTCAGCTGATGAGGCTGACTCAGCTGATGAGACTGAGTCAGCTGATGAGGCTGAGTCAGCTGATGAGGCTGAGTCAGCTGATGAGGCTGACTCAGCTGATGAGGCTGAGTCAGCTGATGAGACTGACTCAGCTGATGAGACTGAGTCAGCTGATGTTGCTGAGTCAGCTGATGAGACTGACTCAGTCTCATCAGCTGACTCAGCTGATGAGGCTGAGTCAGCTGATGAGGCTGAGTCAGCTGATGAGACTGACTCAGCTGATGAGACTGACTCAGCTGATGTTGCTGAGTCAGCTGATGAGGCTGACTCAGCTGATGAGGCTGACTCAGCTGATGAGACTGAGTCAGCTGATGAGACTGAGTCAGCCGATGAGGTTGACTCAGCTGATTAGACTGACTCAGCTGATGAGGCTGAGACAGCTGATGAGGCTGAGTCAGCTGATGAGACTGAGTCAGCTGATGGGACTGACTCAGCTGATGAGGTTGACTCAGCTGATGAGACTGACTCAGCTGATGAGGCTGAGTCAGCTGATGAGGCTGAGTCAGCTGATGAGACTGAGTCAGCTGATGGGACTGACTCAGCTGATGAGGTTGACTCAGCTGATGAGACTGACTCAGCTGATGAGGCTGAGTCAGCTGATGAGACTGAGTCAGCTGATGAGACTGAGTCAGCTGATGAGACTGACTCAGCTGATGAGACTGAGTCAGCTGATGAGGCTGAGTCAGCTGATGAGACTGAATCAGCTGATGAGGCTGAGTCAGCTGATGAGGCTGAGTCAGCTGATGAGGCTGACTCAGCTGATGAGGCTGAGTTAGTCGATGAGACTGAGTCACCTGATGAGACTGAGTCAGCTGATGAGACTGAGTCAGCTGATGAGGCTGAGTCAGCTGATGAGGCTGAGTCAGTTGATGAGACTGAGTCAGCTGATGAGGCTGAGACTGAGTCAGCTGATGAGACTAAGTCAGCTGGTGAGGCTGACTCAGCTGATGAGACTGACTCAGCTGATGAGACTGAGTCAGCTGATGAGGCTGACTCAGCTGATGAGACCGAGTCAGCCGATGAGGCTGACTCAGCTGATGAGACTGACTCAGCTGATGAGGCAGAGTCAGCTGATGAGACTGACTCAGCTGGTGAGGCTGACTCAGCTGATGAGACTGAGTTAGCTGATGAGACTGAGTCAGCTGATGAGGCTGAGTCAGCTGATGAGACTGAGTCAGCTGATGAGGCTGACTCAGCTGATGAGACTGAGTCAGCTGATGAGGCTGACTCAGCTGATGAGACTGACTCAGCTGATGAGGCAGAGTCAGGTGATGAGACTGACTCAGCTGGTGAGGCTGACTCAGCTGATGAGGCTGAGTTAGTCGATGAGACTGAGTCACCTGATGAGACTGAGTCAGCTGATGAGACTGAGTCAGCTGATGAGGCTGAGTCAGCTGATGAGGCTGAGTCAGTTGATGAGACTGAGTCAGCTGATGAGGCTGAGACTGAGTCAGCTGATGAGACTAAGTCAGCTGGTGAGGCTGACTCAGCTGATGAGACTGACTCAGCTGATGAGACTGAGTCAGCTGATGAGGCTGACTCAGCTGATGAGACCGAGTCAGCCGATGAGGCTGACTCAGCTGATGAGACTGACTCAGCTGATGAGGCAGAGTCAGCTGATGAGACTGACTCAGCTGGTGAGTCTGACTCAGCTGATGAGACTGAGTTAGCTGATGAGACTGAGTCAGCTGATGAGGCTGAGTCAGCTGATGAGACTGAGTCAGCTGATGAGGCTGACTCAGCTGATGAGACTGAGTCAGCTGATGAGGCTGACTCAGCTGATGAGACTGACTCAGCTGATGAGGCAGAGTCAGGTGATGAGACTGACTCAGCTGGTGAGGCTGACTCAGCTGATGAGACTGAGTCAGCTGATGAGGCTGAGTCAGCTGATGAGACTGAGTCAGCTGATGAGGCTGACTCAGCTGATGAGGCTGACTCAGCTGATGAGGCTGACTCAGCTGATGAGACTTAGTCAGCTGATGAGGCTGACTCAGCTGATGAGACTGAGTCAGCTGATGAGACTGAGTCAGCTGATGAGACGGAGTCAGCTGATGAGGTTGAGTCAGCTGATGAGGCTGACTCAGCTGATGAGGTTGACTCAGCTGATGAGACTGAGTCAGCTGATGAGACTGAGTCAGCTGATGCGGCTGACTCAGCTGATGAGGTTGACTCAGCTGATGAGGCTGACTCAGCTGATGAGACTGAGTCAGCTGATGAGGCTGAGTCAGCTGATGAGGCTGAGTCAGCTGATGAGGCTGAGTCAGCTGATTTGACTGAATCAGCTGATGAGGCTGACTCAGCTGATGAGGCTGAGTCAGCTGATTTGACTGACTCAGCTGATGAGGCTGAGTCAGCTGATGAGACTGACTCAGCTGATGAGACTGAGTCAGCTGATGTTGCTGAGTCAGCTGATGAGACTGACTCAGTCTCATCAGCTGACTCAGCTGATGAGGCTGAGTCAGCTGATGAGGCTGAGTCAGCTGATGAGACTGACTCAGCTGATGAGACTGACTCAGCTGATGTTGCTGAGTCAGCTGATGAGGCTGACTCAGCTGATGAGGCTGACTCAGCTGATGAGACTGAGTCAGCTGATGAGACTGAGTCAGCCGATGAGGTTGACTCAGCTGATTAGACTGACTCAGCTGATGAGGCTGAGTCAGCTGATGAGGCTGAGTCAGCTGATGAGACTGAGTCAGCTGATGGGACTGACTCAGCTGATGAGGTTGACTCAGCTGATGAGACTGACTCAGCTGATGAGGCTGAGTCAGCTGATGAGGCTGAGTCAGCTGATGAGACTGAGTCAGCTGATGGGACTGACTCAGCTGATGAGGTTGACTCAGCTGATGAGACTGACTCAGCTGATGAGGCTGAGTCAGCTGATGAGACTGAGTCAGCTGATGAGACTGAGTCAGCTGATGAGACTGACTCAGCTGATGAGACTGAGTCAGCTGATGAGGCTGAGTCAGCTGATGAGACTGAATCAGCTGATGAGGCTGAGTCAGCTGATGAGGCTGAGTCAGCTGATGAGGCTGACTCAGCTGATGAGGCTGAGTCAGCTGATGAGGCTGAGTCAGTCGATGAGACTGAGTCAGCTGATGAGACTGAGTCAGCTGATGAGACTGACTCAGCTGATGAAGCTGACTCAGCTGATGAGGCTGAGTCAGCTGATGAGGCTGAGTCAGTCGATGAGACTGAGTCAGCTGATGAGGCTGACTCAGCTGATGAGACTGAGTCAGCTGATGAGACTGAGTCAGCTGCTGAGACTGAGTCAGCTGATGAGACTGAGACTGAGTCAGCTGATGAGACTGAGTCAGCTGATGAGGCTGACTCAGCTGATGAGACTGAGGCAGCTGATGAGACTGAGTCAGCTGATGAGGCTGAGTCAGCTGATGAGGCTGAGTCAGCTGATGAGACTGACTCAGCTGATGAGGCTGAGTCAGCTGATGAGACTGAATCAGCTGATGAGGCTGAGACTGAGTCAGTTGATGAGGCTGAGTCAGCTGATGAGACTGAGTCAGCTGATGAGGCTGACTCAGCTGATGAGGTAGAGTCAGCTGATGAGGCTGAGTCAGCTGATGAGACTGTGTCAGCTGATGAGGCTGACTCAGCTGATGAGACTGATTCAGCTGATGAGGCTGAGACTGAGTCAGCTGATGAGACTGAGTCAGCTGATGAGACTGTGTCAGCTGATGAGACTGAGTCAGCTGATGAGACAGAGTCAGCTGATGAGGCTGACTCAGCTGATGAGACTGAGTCAGCTGATGAGGCTGAGACTGAGTCAGCTGATGAGACTGACTCAGCTGATGAGGCTGAGTCAGCTCATGAGACTGAGTCAGCTGATGAGACTGAGTCAGCTGATGAGACTGATTCAGCTGATGAGTCTGACTCAGCTGATGAGACTGACTCAGCTGATGAGACTGACTCAGCTGATGAGTCTGAGTCAGCTGATGAGACTGACTCAGCTGATGAGACTGACTCAGCTGATGAGTCTGAGTCAGCTGATGAGGCTGAGTCAGCTGATGAGGCTGAGTTAGCTGATGAGGCTGAGACTGAGTCAGCTGATGAGACTGACTCAGCTGATGAGGCTGAGTCAGCTGATGAGGCTGAGTCAGCCGATGAGACTGACTCAGCTGATGAGACTGACTCAGCTGATGAGGCTGAGTCAGCTGATGAGGCTGAGTCAGCTGATGAGGCTGAGTCAGCTGATGAGACTGACTCAGCTGATGAGGCTGAGTCAGCTGATGAGGCTGAGTCAGCTGATGAGACTGAGTCAGCTGATGAGACTGACTCAGCTGATGAGGCTGAGTCAGACGATGAGGCTGAGTCAGCTGATGAGGCTGAGACTGAGTCAGCTGATGAGGCTGACTCAGCTGATGAGGCTGAGTCAGTCGATGAGGCTGAGTCAGCTGATGAGACTGACTCAGCTGTGAGACTGAGTCAGCTGATGAGGCTGAGTCAGTCGATGAGACTGAGTCACCTGATGAGACTGAGTCAGCTGATGAGACTGAGTCAGCTGATGAGGCTGAGTCAGCTGATGAGGCTGAGTCAGTTGATGAGACTGAGTCAGCTGATGAGGCTGAGACTGAGTCAGCTGATGAGACTAAGTCAGCTGGTGAGGCTGACTCAGCTGATGAGGCTGACTCAGCTGATGAGACTGAGTCAGCTGATGAGGCTGACTCAGCTGATGATACCGAGTCAGCCGATGAGGCTGACTCAGCTGATGAGACTGACTCAGCTGATGAGGCAGAGTCAGCTGATGAGACTGACTCAGCTGGTGAGGCTGACTCAGCTGATGAGGCTGAGTCAGCTGATGAGGCTGAGTCAGCTGATGAGGCTGAGTCAGCTGATGAGACTGACTCAGCTGATGAGGCTGAGTCAGCTGATGAGGCTGAGTCAGCTGATGAGACTGAGTCAGCTGATGAGACTGACTCAGCTGATGAGGCTGAGTCAGACGATGAGGCTGAGTCAGCTGATGAGGCTGAGACTGAGTCAGCTGATGAGGCTGACTCAGCTGATGAGGCTGAGTCAGTCGATGAGGCTGAGTGAGCTGATGAGACTGACTCAGCTGTGAGACTGAGTCAGCTGATGAGGCTGAGTCAGTCGATGAGACTGAGTCACCTGATGAGACTGAGTCAGCTGATGAGACTGAGTCAGCTGATGAGGCTGAGTCAGCTGATGAGGCTGAGTCAGTTGATGAGACTGAGTCAGCTGATGAGGCTGAGACTGAGTCAGCTGATGAGACTAAGTCAGCTGGTGAGGCTGACTCAGCTGATGAGGCTGACTCAGCTGATGAGACTGAGTCAGCTGATGAGGCTGACTCAGCTGATGAGACCGAGTCAGCCGATGAGGCTGACTCAGCTGATGAGACTGACTCAGCTGATGAGGCAGAGTCAGCTGATGAGACTGACTCAGCTGGTGAGGCTGACTCAGCTGATGAGACTGAGTTAGCTGATGAGACTGAGTCAGCTGATGAGGCTGACTCAGCTGATGAGACTGAGTCAGCTGATGAGGCTGACTCAGCTGATGAGACTGACTCAGCTGATGAGGCAGAGTCAGCTGATGAGACTGACTCAGCTGGTGAGGCTGACTCAGCTGATGAGACTGAGTTAGCTGATGAGACTTAGTCAGCTGATGAGGCTGAGTCAGCTGATGAGACTGAGTCAGCTGATGAGGCTGACTCAGCTGATGAGGCTGACTCAGCTGATGAGGCTGACTCAGCTGATGAGACTGAGTCAGCTGGTGAGACTGAGTCAGCTGATGAGACTGAGTCAGCTGATGAGGCTGAGTCAGCTGATGAGGCTGACTCAGCTGAGGAGGTTGACTCAGCTGATGAGACTGAGTCAGCTGATGAGACTGAGTCAGCTGATGAGGCTGACTCAGCTGATGAGGTTGACTCAGCTGATGAGGCTGACTCAGCTGATGAGACTGAGTCAGCTGATGAGGCTGAGTCAGCTGATGAGGCTGAGTCAGCTGATGAGGCTGAGTCAGCTGATTTGACTGAATCAGCTGATGAGGCTGAGTCAGCTGATGAGGCTGAGTCAGCTGATGAGGCTGAGTCAGCTGATGAGGATGACTCAGCTGATGAGGCTGAGTCAGCTGATGAGACTGACTCAGCTGATGAGACTGAGTCAGCTGATGTTGCTGAGTCAGCTGATGAGACTGACTCAGTCTCATCAGCTGACTCAGCTGATGAGGCTGAGTCAGCTGATGTGGCTGAGTCAGCTGATGAGACTGACTCAGCTGATGAGACTGAGTCAGCTGATGAGACTGACTCAGCTGATGAGACTGACTCAGCTGATGTTGCTGAGTCTGCTGATGAGGCTGACTCAGCTGATGAGGCTGACTCAGCTGATGAGACTGAGTCAGCTGATGAGACTGAGTCAGCCGATGAGGTTGACTCAGCTGATTAGACTGACTCAGCTGATGAGGCTGAGTCAGCTGATGAGGCTGAGTCAGCTGATGAGACTGAGTCAGCTGATGGGACTGACTCAGCTGATGAGGTTGACTCAGCTGATGAGACTGACTCAGCTGATGAGGCTGAGTCAGCTGATGAGGCTGAGTCAGCTGATGAGACTGAGTCAGCTGATGGGACTGACTCAGCTGATGAGGTTGACTCAGCTGATGAGACTGACTCAGCTGATGAGGCTGAGTCAGCTGATGAGACTGAGTCAGCTGATGAGACTGAGTCAGCTGATGAGACTGAGTCAGCTGATGAGGCTGAGTCAGCTGATGAGACTGAATCAGCTGATGAGGCTGAGTCAGCTGATGAGGCTGAGTCAGCTGATGAGACTGACTCAGCTGATGAAGCTGACTCAGCTGATGAGACTGACTCAGCTGATAAAGCTGACTCAGCTGATGAGACTGACTCAGCTGATGAAGCTGAGTCAGCCGATGAGGCTGAGTCAGCCGTTGAGACTGCGTCAGCCGATGAGACTGAGTCTATAGTGCAATTTTGAGTCTATGGGCAGTGTTGAGTCTATGGTGCAGTGTTGAGTCTATGGGCAGTGTTGAGTCTATGGTGCAGTGTTGAGTCTATGGGTAGCAGTGCTGAGTCTATGGGTGACAGTGTTGAGTCTATGGGTAGCAGTGCTGAGTCTATGGGTGGCAGTGCTGAGTCTATGGGTGCAGTGTTGAGTCTATGGGTGGCACTGCGTAGTCTATGGGTGGCGTTGCTGAGTCTATGGGTGGCAGTGCTGAGTCAATGGGTGGCAGTGCTGAGTCTATGGGTGGCAGTGCTGAGTCTATGGGTGGCAGTGCTGAGTCTATGGGTGGCAGTGCTGAGTCTATGGGTGGCAGTGTTGAGTCTATGGGTGACAGTGCTGAGTCTATGCGTGGCAGTGCAGAGTCTATGGGTAGCAGTGTTGAGTCTATGGGTGGCAGTGCTGAGTCTATGGGTGGCAGTGTTGAGTCTATGGGTGGCATTGCTGAGTCTATGGGTGGCAGTGCTGAGTCTATGGGTGGCAGTGCTGAGTCTATGGGTGGCAGTGCTGAGTCTATGGGTGGCAGTGCTGAGTCTATGACAGTGCTGAGTCTATGGGTGGCAGTGTTGAGTCTATGGGTGGCATTGCTGAGTGTATGGGCAGTGCTGAGTCTGTGGGTGGCAGTGTTGAGTCTATGGGTGGCAGTGCTGAGTCTATGGGTGGCAGTGCTGAGTCTATGACAGTGCTGAGTCTATGGGTGGCCGTGCTGAGTGTATGGGCAGTGCTGATTCTGTGAGTGGCAGTGCTGAGTCTATGGGTGGCAGTGCTGAGTCTATGGGTAGCAGTGTTGAGTCTATGGGTGACAGTGTTGAGTCTATGGGTGGCAGTGCTGAGTCTACGGGTGACAGTGCTGAGTCTACGGGTGACAGTGCTGAGTCTATGGGTGACAGTGCTGAGTCTATGGGTGGCAGTGTTGAGTCTATGGGTGGCAGTGTTGAGTTTATGGGTGGCAGTGCTGAGTCTATGGGTGGCAGTGTTGAGTCTATGGGTGGCAGTGCTGAGTCTATGGGTGGCAGTGCTGAGTCTATGGGTGGCAGTGTTGAGTCTATGGGTGGCAGTGCTGAGTCTATGGGTGGCAGTGCTGAGTCTATGGGTTGCAGTGTTGAGTCTATGACAGTGCTGAGTCTATGGGTGGCAGTGCTGAGTCTATGGGTTGCAGTGTTGAGTCTATGACAGTGCTGAGTCTATGGGTGGCAGTGCTGAGTCTATGGGTGGCAGTGTTGATACTACATCGTAAAGGCATTAACTCTCCCTCCTGGGTATCAATTCAAAGTTCTTTCATTTCCTCCCGATCCTCTCTGTCGATTTCCCAGAGGGGGGTGGGGGCGGAGGGTTGATCCCGTTCGGGTGGGTGAGTCTTCAATCAATTCGTAGATTCTTGCATTTTATTTTTTTGGAATATAAATAGCGAGCCCACCCAGCAGCAAGTCCACCACAACGTCTTGCTCGCATTTGCAGTGGACAGGAGGTCAATGCTCTCCCCAGCCACCCCAAAACCCCACCCCACTTCCCTAGCTAAAGCAACCGAAATAAATCTGGTGAACCACACAAAAACACGGAGGGATGAGAGAGAGAGATTTAAGACAACCACAGACTCGATCCACCACCCGTTCAGCACGAGAAAAAAATATATATAAAAAAATCTCCTTGTGGCTGTTACTAAGCCTCCTGGAATGCTCGCGAGAGACCCAGCACTGGACCATAGACCCAGAACTGCCAATAGACTCAGCACGCACCATAGACTCAGCACTGCACCATAGACTCAACATTGCCCATAGATTCAACACTGCCCATAGACCCAACACTGCCCATAGACTCAACACTGCCCATAGTCTCAACACTGCACCATAGACTCAACACTGCACCATAGACTCAGCACTACACCATAGACTCAAGCACTGCCAATAGACTCAGCACTGCCAATAGACTCAGCACTACACCATAGACTCAACACTGCACCATAGACTCAGCACTACACCATAGACTCAGCACTACACCATAGACTCAGCACTACACCATAGACTCAACACTGCACCATATACCCAGCACTGCACCATAGACTCAACACTGCACCATAGACTCAGCACTACACCATAGACTCAGCACTGCCAATAGACTCAGCACTACACCATAGAATTAACACTGCACCACAGACTCAGCACTACACCATAGACTCAACACTGCCCATAGACCCAACACTGCCCATAGGCTCAACACTGCCCATAGTCTCAACACTGCACCATAGACTCAGCACTGCACCATAGACTCAACACTGCACCATAGACTCAACACTGCACCATAGACTCAACACTGCACCATAGACTCAACACTGCACCATAGACTCAACACTGCCTATAGACTCAACACTGCACCATAGACTCAACACTGCACCATAGACTCAACACTGCACCATAGACTCAACACTGCACCATAGACTCAACACTGCACCATAGACTCAACACTGCACCATAGACTCAGCACTGCACCATAGACTCAGCACTGCCAATAGACTCAGCACTACACCATAGACTCAGCACTACACCATAGACTCAGCACTGCACCATAGACCCAACAATGCACCATAGACTCAGCACTGCACCATAGACTCAACACTACACCATAGACTCAACACTGCACCATAGACTCAACACTGCACCATAGACTCAACACTGCACCATAGACTCAACACTGCACCATAGACTCAGCACTGCCCATAGACTCAAAAAATCGACAGGCCCACTCTAATCGTCTACAGCATCCCACGTCAGAGAATGAGGAGGCTTACCGCAGCCTTCGCTCGGAGGTTCGGAGAGCCTTGAGGCGCTGCAAGGATGGGTGGTGGTCGCGGGTTGCTGAGGAGATGGAGTCTGCCTCAGTGGCCCGCGATCACAAATCTCTATTTAACTCCATCAAAAAGTAACCTGCAGCGCCACACCTATAATCATCATTAGGGGAAAAAACGGTGATCCAATCTCCGACCCCCAGGGACAGGTTTGCAGATTTGCTGAGCATTTCTGTGAGGTCCTCTGGAAGGGAAAATCCCTCAGCCAGGAAAACATCATGGCACAAAGTGAGGATGACCCTGCTGAGGCTGCCGTGCCTCAAATATTGGAAGAAGTCACCCCCTGTGAGTGGCTGGCTGAGGTGCCATCTGTTGAGGAAGTACTGAAGGCGATCCAGAGTCCGAGACCAGGAAAGGCACCAGGCAGAGATGATCTCCCAAGCGACATGCTGAGGGAGGGTGGCGTTTGTACACAGACTGCCCTACATGACATCATAACAACAGTCTGGACCACTGGACGGGTTCCGCAGGATTGGAAGGATGCCCTGGTGGTCCCCCTTTTTAAGAAGGGGGACCGCACAGACTGTAACAACTACAGGGGCATCTCACTCCTCAGTGTGCTGGGAAAGGTCCTGGCAAGGATTATTCAGCATCGCCTTGCCAGGCACGCTGAGGAGAGGCTTGCGGAGCCCCAATGCGGTTTCAGGAAAGGGCGGTCCTGCACAGATGCCATATTTTCTGTCCGTCTGCTACAGCAGAGGTGTAGGGAATTCCAACAAGACCTACATTTCTGCTTTATTGACCTGGTCAAGGCCTATGATACCACCAGTAGGCCTGGGCTCTGGATTGTATTTCGTGCTTTCGGAGTCCCTGACCCTCTGCTGACGATCATTAAGGACCTTCATGATGGTGAGCGGGCCCAGATAAAACTACGTGGCTGGGAGTCAGAGCCATTCCCTGTACACCTTGGGGTGCGACAGAGATGTCCAATGGCTCCAACATTATTTAACATATTTTTCGACCACGTAGTTCGTGAAGCCTTTGATGGCTGTACCAGAGGAATTTCCATCTGGTACAGATACAATGGGAGGCTGATCAATGCCCGGGTGTGGTCAAGGGATGGCTCCTTATTGGTCAACCACGTTATGTATGGCGATGATCTGGTAATTGCCGCTCACTCAGAGGAGGAGTTGGAGACGCTGTTGCTGAGACTGGAGCGTGCCACTAAGAGGTGGGGCCATGCCATCAGCCCCACCAAAACTAAGCACCTGCCTGGGTATTTTGTACCATCGGACACTCCACCCCCACAACTCCCAATCGGTGATGGGGCAGTTGTGGAGCGAGTGGAGAGTTTCCCATACCTGGGCAGTGTGCTCATGACCGGCTCTGGTTTGACAGCAGATGTCTCACTCAGATTCAGTCGAGCGGCAATATCTTTCATCGGCTGCGTAACACTGTGTGGAAGCTACCTGGTTTGTCGCTCCGCACTAAGCTTCAGGTCTTCTCGGCCACGGTCATTCCCTCCCTTCTCTACGCTTGCGAAACGTGGACCCCCCTAATGGAACATCTTCGCCGATTGGAAACATTTAGGCTGGCCTGCCAACGATCTATCCTGGGTTTAACCAGGCTGGATTGTGTGAGGAGCTCACATATCTTTGAAAGGTGTGGGCAAAGTCCTATCGGTGAGCTCCTCCGGCAGGCAAAGCTGCGTTGGCTGGGTCATGTAGCCCGCATGCCCAGTCACCACATGCCTAAACAGCTTTTGTTCGGCTGGATAGAGGGGACTAAATGGGCGCGGCACGGGCTAGAGAAGAGATGGAGTGATGTAGTACAGGAGGATGTGGAGCTGAGTGACTTGCCGATGACTGGTACCAGCGGTGTCAAGATCGGCCTCTGTGGAGGAGGCTCGTGAAGGACGTTACTGGGCAGTTGGAGGCAGTCGCCCTCCAACAACAACGGAGGGCAGAGGAGCGACGCTCACAACAACGAGCGGAGCGCCGGGTGGCTAAAGCACAGCAGGTTGGCACAGTAGGGGGCACAGGTGGTGCATCAGCCAGTCATCTCAGTCAGTCGACCCGTGGCACCTGGGTCTGCCCCGTGACCTCCTGCCAGCTGGTGTTCGACACTTCACTTGGCCTCAAGGTGCACATAGCCTGGCACAAGCGTCGTGGTGACGTCACCGCCACTTAGTGGTGAATGGCGGTTGTTGTTGTGGTGTGTGTGGTGTATGTGTGTGTGTGTCTGTGAGTGTATGAATGTTTGTGTGCGTGTCTGTGATTTGCGTCTCTGAGCGATTGTGAGTCTGTGTGTGTCTGCGTGTGTGGCTGTGAGTGTCTGTGAGTGTGTCTCTGATCGTGTCTGTGTGTGTGTTTCTGTGTGTGTGTGTCTGTGTGTGTGTCTGTGTGTGTATGTGTGTCTGTGTGTGTGTCTGTGTGTGTGTCTGTGTGTGTGTCTCTGAGCGTGTCTGTGAGTGTGTGTGAGTGTATGAATGAATGTGTGCGTGTCTGTGATTTGCGTCTCTGAGCGATTGTGAGTCTGTGTGTGTCTGCGTGTGTGGCTGTGAGTGTCTGTGAGTGTGTCTCTGAGCGTGTCTGTGTGTGTGTGTCTGTGTGTGTGTCTGTGTGTGTGTGTGTCTGTGTGTGTGTCTGTGTGTGTGTCTGTGTGTGTGTCTCTGAGCGTGTCTGTGAGTGTGTGTGAGTGTATGAATGAATGTGTGCGTGTCTGTGATTTGCGTCTCTGAGCGATTGTGAGTCTGCGTGTGTCTGCGTGCGTGGCTGTGAGTGTAAGTCTGTGAACACTACACCACTATAGCTTCAAGCACACTAAGGGCATCTGCTTAGTTTAGATATGTGGATGACACATTGGGTGTTCTGGCCACACGGCAAATATCCACTGAAAGCATTTCTAAATAATCTCTAAATGCGAAAACCAATCCATCCTGTTCACCAAGGAAATGAAGGCTGACAGAACTTGACCATTTCGGGATATCCTGCTCGGACGGGGCAGAAATGGTTAAATTACACGGAGCGAATTTTGATTTAAAGCTTGATTCATATTTCGATTTAAGCTTTCGTGACTGCAAGGATTCATCTTCTTTGGTCCTTTCGGTAAAGTCACCACCACGTAGAATGAGAATAAAATAATAAATTGATAAAATAAAATAACACAATAATATTCTCACGACGTTTCGGCCACAACACAAGCGGCCTCCAGACAGTCTCGTCCCTTCACCTGATGAAGGCCGCTTGTGTTGTGGCCGAAACGTCGTGAGAATATTATTGTGTTATTTTATTTTATCAATTTATTATTTTATTCTCATTCTACGTGGTGGTGACTTTACCGAAAGAACCAAAGAAGTTGATTCATATTCTTGGTTCTTTCGTGAAGTCACGTTTATATATATTATTTATTGTTTCCCTTCAACGTGACTTTACCAATAGAACCAAGAATGTAACACAGAGCTGTTTCCCGAAAGGAAACGCACACTGACGCATATCTGGATGCCGAGTCACGCTATTATCAAGACGCTCATTCATCGAGCTAAGAAAAGTGTCTCTCAGATCGTGACAGTCTGAGAGGTGAAAGTCAACTTGTTAAAGTAGCGCTGCAAAAGAACGGTCACAATGGTGAACAAATCAACCGGGGGCATCGAATACCAAAACCAAATCAAAGAGCGAGGGCATTGAAACTGCCCAAGTAATTAAAACGATCAAAATAGCGTAACATTGCATGGAGTAAAGGTGGCTCCTCGTTAAGGAAAAAAGGTGTCAGTATTCTTTGCCAGATAAAAGGGTAAAAAACCAATTATCATATTTTGTTACTGGCAAATGAGGTTTTCCAATGTTGTGTAAATGCTTAAACCCGAGCTCTCACACTCTGATGGTGCCATCGTCTTTGTTGAGTTGTGTGACGCCTTTTGGCGTCTTCTGGTCCAACACCAACGTGAGACTTAAGGGCCTCTAAAGAAAGCTGTCTCGGGTGTGGCCCAATCAATTTCAAGGACAGTGCCACAAACATTATCAGAGTTTGTGTTGTTATTTGTGTTTAAGTTCCGACCGCAGGTATTGTGGTCACCGTAAACATGACTCCTTGTTAAGAAAAAAGGTGTCAAGTTTTGTAGCCAGATAAAAGGGTAAAAAACCAATAATCATTGCGGGAGTAACCGATAAACTAGCCAGATGTTTGGAAAACCAAAACGTCCGAGTCAGATTTGGTACATAAAATACGGAGATTAACATCTGCTACGAAAGATGTATTACCGAAGCAATCAACGGAAGGTGCGTACGGGATTAACTGCACGTGTGGCAAATGTTACGTTGGGCAAACAGGTACGAAAGATCAGCACGAGCAGGAGACATGCATGAGGGGGCGGACGTGAAGCGGACGCCTTCTGGAGCGACGGGGAGGAGGGAGTAGGAGGAGGAGTAGGAGGAGTAGGAGGAGGAGGAGTAGGAGGAGTAGGAGGAGGAGTAGGAGGAGGAGTAGGAGGAGGAGGGGGAGGAGGGAGGAGGAGTAGGAGGAGGAGGAGGAGTAGGAGGAGGAGGAGTAGGGAGGAGGAGGAGGAGTAGGAGGAGGAGTAGGAGGGAGGAGGAAGGAGGAGGGGGAGGAGGAGGAGGAGGAGGGGGAGGAGGGGGAGGAGGAGTGGGAGAAGGAGGAGGGGGAGGAGGAGGAGGAGGAGGAGGGGAGGGGTAGGAGGAGTAGGAGGAGGAGTAGGAGGAGGAGTAGGAGGAGGAGGGGGAGGAGGAGGAGGGGGGAGGAGGAGGAGGAGTAGGAGGAGGAGGAGTAGGAGGAGTAGGAGGAGGAGTAGGAGGAGGAGGTAGCGTTGGTGGAGGAGTTGGGGAGGTGGTGAGGAGGAGGGGGAGGGGCAAGTGGAGGTGGAGGTGGA
>NW_027423220.1:42176-138446 GCF_048934315.1 Petromyzon marinus
CCATCACCACCATCACCACCACCACAATCACCACCACCACCACCACAATCACCACCATCACCACCACAATCACCACCATCACCACCACCACCATCACCACCACCACAATCACCACCATCACCATCACCACCACAATCACCACCACCATCACCATCACCACCACCACCATCACCACCACCACCATCACCACCATCACCACCACCACAATCACCACCACCACCACCACCACAATCACCACCATCACCACCACAATCACCACCATCACCACCACAATCACCATCACCACCATCACCACCACCACCACAATCACCATCACCACCATCATCATCACCACCACCACCACTACCATCACCACCACCATCACCACAATCACTACCATCACCATCACCACCACCATCACCTGAAGAGAGGGCGGTGGAGTAACAGCTTGAACACAAAAGGTGATGAGATCTGTGAACAACATCAACATCATCAACATCATCAACAACATCATCAACATCAACAACATCATCATCACTAGCATCATCACTAACATCATCACTAGCAATAACATCATCACTAGCACTAACATCATCACTAGCAATAACATCATCACTAGCACTAACATCATCATCACTAACATCATCATCACTAACATCATCATCACTAGCATCATCACTAGCACTAACATCATCACTAACATCATCACTAACATCATCACTAACATCATCACCAGCACTAACATCATCATCACTAACATCATCACTAACATCATCACTAGCACTAACATCATCACTAGCACTAACATCATCATCACTAGCATCATCATCACTAGCATCATCACTAACATCATCACTAGCACTAACATCATCACTAACATCATCATCACTAGCACTAACATCATCACTAACATCATCACTAGTATCATCACTAACATCATCACTAACATCATCACTAGTATCATCACTAACATCATCACTAGCACTAACATTATCACTAACATCATCACTAGTATCATCACTAACATCATCACTAGTATCATCACTAACATCATCACTAGCACTAACATCATCATCACTAACATCATCACTAACATCATCACTAACATCATCACTAGTATCATCACTAACATCATCACTAACACCATCACTAGTATCATCACTAACATCATCACTAGCACTAACATCATCACTAACATCATCACTAACATCATCACTAGTATCATCACTAACATCATCACTAGTATCATCACTAACATCATCACTAACACCATCACTAGTATCATCACTAACATCATCACTAGTATCATCACTAACATCATCACTAGTATCATCACTAACATCATCACTAACACCATCACTAGTATCATCACTAACATCATCACTAGCACTAACATCATCACTAGTATCATCACTAACATCATCACTAGTATCATCACTAACATCATCACTAGCACTAACATCATCATCACTAACATCATCACTAGCACTAACAACATCACCATCACTAACATCATCATCACTAGCATCATCACTAACATCATCACTAGCACTAACATCATCACTAGCACTAACATCATCACTAACATCATCACTAACATCATCACTAACATCATCACTAACATCATCACTAGCACTAACATCATCACTAACATCATCACTAACATCATCACTAACATCATCACTAGTATCATCACTAACATCATCACTAGCACTAACATCATCATCACTAGCACTAACATCATCACTAGTATCATCACTAACATCATCACTAACATCATCACTAACATCATCACTAACATCATCACTAGCACTAACATCATCACTAGCACTAACATCATCACTAACATCATCACTAACATCATCACTAGCACTAACATCATCATCACTAGCACTAACATCATCACTAGCACTAACATCATCACTAACATCATCATCACTGAGTGAGTACTAGTGAGTAGTACTAGTGTAGTACTAGTGAGTACTAGTGGTAGTAGTGAGTAGTAGTGATAGTACTATTGAGTAGTACTTGTGAGTAGTAGTACTAGTGAGTAGTACTAGTGAGTAGTACTAGTGAGTACTAGTGAGTAGTAGTGAGTAGTAATGAGTGGTACTAGTGAGTAGTACTAGTGAGTAGTACTAGTGAGTAGTACTAATGAGTAGTTAGTAGTGAGTAGTAATGAGTGGTACTAGTGAGTAGTACTAGTGGTACCTGTGAGTACTAGTGAGTACCTGTGATTACTATGAGTACCTGTGAGTACCTGTGAGTACCTGGTAAGGTAGGTTGGCCACACAGACATTAAAGAAGGGTACTTGTGAGTACCTGTGATTACTATGAGTACCTGTGAGTACCTGTGGTACCTGTGAGTACCTGGTAAGGTAGGTTGGCCACACAGACATTAAAGAAGGGTACTAGTGAGTACCTGTGAGTACCTGTGGAACCTGTGAGTACTAGTGGTACCTGTGAGTACCTGTGGTACCTGTGAGTACTAGTGGTACCTGTGAGTACCTGTGAGTACCTGGTAAGGTAGGTTGGCCACACAGACATTAAAGAAGGGTACTAGTGAGTACCTGTGAGTACCTGTGGTACCTGTGAGTACCTGTGAGTCTAAGTGGTACCTGTGAGTACCTGTGAGTACTAGTGGTACCTGTGAGTACTAGTGGTACCTGTGAGTACTATGAGTACCTGTGGTACCTGTGAGTACCTGTGGTACCTGTGAGTACTAGTGGTACCTGTGAGTACTAGTGAGTCTAAGTGGTACCTGTGAGTACTAGTGGTACCTGTGAGCATCTGTGAGTACTAGTGAGTACCTGTGAGTCTAAGTGGTACCTGTGAGTACCTGTGAGTCTAAGTGGTACCTGTGAGTACCTGTGGTACCTGTGAGTACTAGTGGTACCTGTGAGTACCTGTGAGTACCTGTGGTACCTGTGAGTACTTGTAAGTACCTTTGAGTACTAGTGGTCCCTGTGAGTACTAGTGGTACCTGTGAGTACCTGTGGTACCTGTGAGTACTAGTGGTACCTGTGAGTACCTGTGGTACCTGTGAGTACCTGTGAGTACCTGTGGTACCTGTGAGTACTTGTAAGTACCTTTGAGTACTAGTGGTCCCTGTGAGTACTAGTGGTACCTGTGAGTACTAGTGGGTACCTGTGAGTACTAGTGAGTACTAATGGTACCTGTGAGTACCTGTGGGTACCTGTGAGTACCTGTGAGTACTAGTGGGTACCTGTGAGTACTAGTGAGTACTAGTGGTAACCAGTGAGTACCTGTGAGTACTAATGGTACCTGTGAGTACTAGAGGTGCCTGTGAGTCCTAGTAGTACCTGTGGTACCTGTGGTACCTGTGAGTACCTGTCGTACCTGTGGTACCTGTGAGTACCAGTGGTACCTGTGAGTACCTGTGAGTACTAGTGGTATCTGTGAGTACTAGTGGGTACCTGTGGTACCTGTGAGTACCTGTGGTACTTGTGAGTACCTGTGAGTACCTGGTAAGGTAGGTTGGCCACACAGACATTAAAGAAGGGTACTAGTGAGTACCTGTGGTACCTGTGAGTACCTGTGGTACCTGTGAGTAACTGTGAGTACTAGTGGTACCTGTGGTACCTGTGGTACCTGTGAGTACCTGCGGTACCTGTGGTACCTGTGAGTACCTGTGAGTACTAGTGAGTACCTGTGGTACTTGTGAGTACCTGTGAGTACCTGTGAGTACTAGTGGTACCTGTGAGTACCTGTGAGTACTAGTGGTACCTGTGAGTACCTGTGGTACCTGTGAGTACCTGTGGTACTTGTGAGTACCTGTGAGTACCTGGTAAGGTAGGTTGGCCACACAGACATTAAAGAAGGGTACTAGTGAGTACCTGTGAGTAGCTGTGGTACTTGTGAGTACTAGTGAGTACCTGTGAATACCTGTGAGTACCTGTCAGTACCTGTGAGCACTAGTGGTACCTGTGAGCACCTGTGGTACCTGTGAGTACCTGTGAGCACCTGTGAGTACCTGTGGTACTAGTGCTACCTGTGAGTACCTGTGAGTACCTGTGGGTACCTGTGAGTACCTGTGGTACCTGTGAGTACCTGTGAGTACCTGTCAGTACCTGTGAGCACTAGTGGTACCTGTGAGCACCTGTGGTACCTGTGAGTACCTGTGAGCACCTGTGAGTACCTGTGGTACTAGTGCTACCTGTGAGTACCTGTGAGTACCTGTGGGTACCTGTGGGTACCTGTGGTACCTGTGAGTACCTGTGAGTACCTGTGAGTACTAGTGGTACCTGTGAGTACCTGTGGTACCTGTGAGTACCTGTGAGTACTAGTAGTACCTGTGGTACTTGTGAGTACTAGTGGTACTTGTGAGTACCTGTGAGTACCTGTGGTACCTGTGAGTACCTGTGAGTACTAGTGGTACCTGTGAGTACCTGTGGTACCTGTAAGTACCTGTGGTACCTGTGAGTACCTGGTAAGGTAGGTTGGCCACACAGACATTAAAGAAGGGTACTAGTGAGTACCTGTGGTACCTGTGAGTACCTGTGGTACCTGTGGTACCTGTGAGTACCTGTGAGTACCTGTGAGCACTAGTGGTACCTGTGAGTACCTGTGAGTACTAGTGGTACCTGTGGTACCTGTGAGTACCTGTGAGTACTAGTGGGTACCTGTGGTACCTGTGAGTACCTGTGAGTACCTGTGGTACTTGTGAGTACCTGTGAGTACCTGTGAGCACTAGTGGTACCTGTGAGTACCTGTGAGTACTAGTGGTACCTGTGGTACCTGTGAGTACCTGTGAGTACTAGTGGGTACCTGTGGTACCTGTGAGTACCTGTGAGTACCTGTGGTACTTGTGAGTACCTGTGAGTACCTGGTAAGGTAGGTTGGCCACACAGACATTAAAGAAGGGTACTAGTAAGTACCTGTAAGTACCTGTGGTACCTGTGGTACCTGTGAGTACCTGTGAGTACTAGTAAGTACCTGTAAGTACCTGTGGTACCTGTGAGTACCTGGTAAGGTAGGTTGGCCACACAGACATTAAAGAAGGGGAGTTCGGCCTTCAGAACGTCTCCAACCAGCACCTGCAGCTTGGAGGCCATGGGCCTGCAGGTGACACAGCGGGGGGCGGAGTCAACGTAGGGGGGCGGAGTCAACGTGGGGGGCGGAGTCAACGTGGGGGCGGAGTCAACGTGGGGGGCGGAGTCAACGGGGGGGGGGGCGGAGTCAACGTGGGGGGCGGAGTCAACGTGGGGGGGCGGGGTAAACATAGGGGGTGGGGTCAACGTGGGGGGGGGGGGGCGGGGTCAACATAGGGGGCGGAGTCAACGTGGGGGGCGGAGTCAACGTGGGGGGCGGAGTCAACGTAGGGGGGGGGGTGGAGTCAACGTGGGGGGCGGAGTCAACGTAGGGGGGGGGCGGAGTCAACGTGGGGGGCGGAGTCAACGTGGGGGGGGGGGGGCGGAGTCAAAGTGGGGGGCGGAGTCAACGTAGGGGGCGGAGTCAACATGGGGGGCAGTCAACGTAGGGGCGGGGTCAACGTGGTGGGCGGGGTCAACGTAGGGGGCGGAATCAACATAGGGGGCGCAGTCAACGTAGGGGGCGGGGTCAACGTGGTGGGCGGGGTCAAAGTAGGGGGCGAGGTCAACGTGTGCGGCGGAGTCAACGTGGTGGGCGGGGTCAACGTAGGGGGGGGCGGGGTCACCGTTGGGGGCGGAGTCACAGTAGAGGGGGCGGGGTCAACATAGGGGGCGGAGTCAACGTGGGGGGCGGAGTCAACGTGGGGGGTGGAGTCAATGTGGGGGGCGGAGTCAACGTAGGGGGGGCGGGGTCACCGTTGGGGGCGGGGTCACAGTAGAGGGGGCGGAGTCAACGTAGGGGAAGTGGGGTCACCGTTGGGGGCGGGGTCACATTAGAGGGGGCGGGGGTCACCATTGGGGGCGGGGTCACAGTCGAGGGGGCGGGGTCACCGTTGTGGGCGGGGTCACAGCGGTAACAACTTCTCAATGGGACGTGGGGTTCGACCAATGGGTGATTTTGTGAACGTGAAGTTGGTCTGTATGGAGTCTTGGTAGGAGGCAACACGCAGTTATCACATAACGTAACAGCAACACAAACACTCAGTTCCCAGCACTAAGGGGCAGGTAACAGCCTCAGTGTTAACGCCTGTTACAGCCCTCCGTCTAACGTACCCCTAGACACCACTATCACCTGTTACAGCACCTCCGTCTAACGTACCCCTAGACACCACTATCACCTGTTACAGCACTCGGTCTAACGTACCCCTAGACATCACTATCACCTGTTACAGCACTCCGTCTAACGTACCCCTAGACACCACTATCACCTGTTACAGCACTCGGTCTAACGTACCCCTAGACACCACTATCACCTGTTACAGCCCTCCGTCTAATGTACCCCTAGACATCACTATCACCTGTTACAGCGCTCCGTCTAACGTACCCCTAGACACCACTATCACCTGTTACAGCACTCCGTCTAACGTACCCCTAGACACCACTATTACCTGTTACAGCACCTCTGTCTAACGTACCCCTAGACATCACTATCACCTGTTACAGCACCTCCGTCTAACGTACCCCTAGACATCACTAACTCCTGTTACAGCCCTCCGTCTAACGTACCCTAGACACCACTATCACCTGTTACAGCACCTCCGTCTAACGTACCCCTAGACATCACTAACACCTGTTACAGCACTCCGTCTAGCGTACCCCTAGACATCACTAACACCTGTTACAGCACCTCTGTCTAACGTACCCCTAGACATCACTAACACCTGTTACAGCGCTCCGTCTAGCGTACCTCTAGACACCACCATCACCTGTTACAGCAACTCCGTCTAGCGTACCCCTAGACACCACTATCACCTGTTACAGCCCTCCGTCTAACGTACCCCTAGACATCACTATCACCTGTTACAGCACTCTGTCTTACGTACCCCTAGACACCACTATCACCTGTTACAGCGCTCCGGCTAACGTACCCCTAGACATCACTATCACCTGTTACAGCACTCTGTCTAACGTACCCCTAGACACCACTATCACCTGTTACAGCCCTCCATCTAGCGTACCCCTAGACATCACTATCACCTGTTACAGCCCTCCGTCTAACGTACCCCTAGACACCACTATCACCTGTTACAGCGCTCCGTCTAACGTACCCCTAGACATCACTATCACCTGTTACAGCGCTCCGTCTAACGTACCCCTAGACATCACTATCACCTGTTACAGCGCTCCGTCTAACGTACCCCTAGACACCACTATCACCTGTTACAGCACCTCCGTCTAGCGTACCCCTAGACACCACTATCACCTGTTACAGCGCCTCCGTCTAACGTACCCCTAGACATCACTATCACCTGTTACAGCCCTCCGTCTAACGTACCCCTAGACACCACTATCACCTGTTACAGCGCTCCGTCTAACGTACCCCTAGACATCACTATCACCTGTTACAGCGCTCCGTCTAACGTACCCCTAGACATCACTATCACCTGTTACAGCGCTCCGTCTAACGTACCCCTAGACACCACTATCACCTGTTACAGCACTCCGTCTAACATACCCCTAGACACCACTATCACCTGTTACAGCACCTCCGTCTAACGTACCCCTAGACACCACTATCACCTGTTACAGCACTCCGTCTAACGTACCCCTAGACACCACTATCACCTGTTACAGCACCTCCGTCTAACGTACCCCTAGACATCACTATCACCTGTTACAGCTGTTTGTCTAACGTACCCCTAGACACCACTATCACCTGTTACAGCTGTTTGTCTAACGTACCCCTAGACACCACTATCACCTGTTACAGCCCTCCGTCTAACGTACCCCTAGACATCACTATCACCTGTTACAGCACCTCCATCTAACGTACCCCTAGACATCACTAACACCTGTTACAGCACTCCGTCTAACGTACCCCTAGACACCACTATCACCTGTTACAGCTGTCTGTCTAACGTACCCCTAGACATCACTAACACCTGTTACAGCGCTCCGTCTAACGTACCCCTAGACACCACTATCACCTGTTACAGCACTGTCTAACGTACCCCTAGACACCACTATCACCTGTTACAGCCCTCCGTCTAATGTACCCCTAGACACCACTATCACCTGTTACAGCACTCTGTCTAACGTACCCCTAGACACCACTATCACCTGTTACAGCTGTTTGTCTAACGTACCCCTAGACACCACTATCACCTGTTACAGCTGTTTGTCTAACGTACCCCTAGACACCACTATCACCTGTTACAGCCCTCCGTCTAACGTACCCCTAGACATCACTATCACCTGTTACAGCACCTCCATCTAACGTACCCCTAGACATCACTAACACCTGTTACAGCACTCCGTCTAACGTACCCCTAGACACCACTATCACCTGTTACAGCTGTCTGTCTAACGTACCCCTAGACATCACTAACACCTGTTACAGCGCTCCGTCTAACGTACCCCTAGACACCACTATCACCTGTTACAGCACTGTCTAACGTACCCCTAGACACCACTATCACCTGTTACAGCCCTCCGTCTAATGTACCCCTAGACACCACTATCACCTGTTACAGCACTCTGTCTAACGTACCCCTAGACACCACTATCACCTGTTACAGCCCTCCGTCTAACGTACCCCTAGACACCACTATCACCTGTTACAGCCCTTCGTCTAACGTACCCCTAGACACCACTATCACCTGTTACAGCCCTTCGTCTAACGTACCCCTAGACACCACTATCACCTGTTACAACCCTCCATCTAACGTACCTCTAGACACCACTATCACCTGTTACAGCACCTCCGTCTAACGTACCCCTAGACACCACTATCACCTGTTACAGCTGTCTGTCTAACGTACCCCTAGACACCACTATCACCTGTTACAGCGCTCCGTCTAACGTACCCCTAGACACCACTATCACCTGTTACAGCGCTCCGTCTAACGTACCCCTAGACACCACTATCACCTGTTACAGCTGTCTGTCTAACGTACCCCTAGACACCACTATCACCTGTTACAGCACCTCTGTCTAACGTACCCCTAGACACCACTATCACCTGTTACAGCTGTCTGTCTAACGTACCCCTAGACACCACTATCACCTGTTACAGCACTCAGTCTAACGTACCCCTAGACACCACTATCACCTGTTACAGCTGTCTGTCTAACATACCCCTAGACACCACTATCACCTGTTACAGCGCTCCGTCTAACGTACCCATAGACATCACTATCACCTGTTACAGCACCTCTGTCTAACGTACCCCTAGACACCACTATCACCTGTTACAGCACCTCTGTCTCACGTACCCCTAGACATCACTATCACCTGTTACAGCGCTCCGTCTAACGTACCCCTAGACACCACTATCACCTGTTACAGCCCTCCGTCTAACGTACCCCTAGACATCACTAACACCTGTTACAGCACTCCGTCTAACGTACCCCTAGACATCACTAACACCTGTTACAGCGCTCTGTCTAACGTACCCCTAGACACCACTATCACCTGTTACAGCACTCAGTCTAACGTACCCCTAGACACCACTAACTCCTGTTACAGCCATCTGTCTAACGTACCCTAGACACCACTATCACCTGTTACAGCACCTCCGTCTAACGTACCCCTAGACACCACTATCACCTGTTACAGCACCTCCGTCTAACGTACCCCTAGACACCACTATCACCTGTTACAGCACTCTGTCTAACGTACCCCTAGACACCACTAACACCTGTTACAGCCCTCCGTCTAACGTACCCCTAGACACCACTATCACCTGTTACAGCGCTCCGTTTAACGTACCCATAGACATCACTATCACCTGTTACAGCACCTCTGTCTAACGTACCCCTAGACACCACTATCACCTGTTACAGCACCTCTGTCTCACGTACCCCTAGACATCACTATCACCTGTTACAGCGCTCCGTCTAACGTACCCCTAGACACCACTATCACCTGTTACAGCCCTCCGTCTAACGTACCCTAGACATCACTATCACCTGTTACAGCACCTCTGTCTAACGTACCCCTAGACACCACTATCACCTGTTACAGCACTCTCTCTAACGTACCCCTAGACACCACTATCACCTGTTACAACACCTCCGTCTAACGTACCACTAGACACCACTATCACCTGTTACAGCGCTCCGTCTAACGTACCCCTAGACACCACTATCACCTGTTACAGCACCTCCGTCTAACGTACCCTAGACATCACTATCACCTGTTACAGCCCTCTGTCCAACGTACCCCTAGACATCACTATCACCTGTTACAGCTGTCTGTCTAACGTACCCCTAGACACCACTATCACCTGTTACAGCCCTCCGTCTAACGTACCCCTAGACATCACTATCACCTGTTACAGCACTCTGTCTAACGTACCCCTAGACACCACTAACACCTGTTACAGCACTCCGTCTAACGTACCCCTAGACACCACTATCACCTGTTACAGCACTCCGTCTAACGTACCCCTAGACACCACTATCACCTGTTACAGCACTCTGTCTAACGTACCCCTAGACACCACTATCACCTGTTACAGCACCTCCGTCTAACGTACCCCTAGACATCACTATCACCTGTTACAGCTGTCTGTCTAACGTACCCCTAGACACCACTATCACCTGTTACAGCACTCCGTCTAACGTACCCCTAGACACCACTATCACCTGTTACAGCACTCTGTCTAACGTACCCCTGACACCACTAACACCTGTTACAGCACCTCCGTCTAACGTACCCCTAGACATCACTATCACCTGTTACAGCTGTCTGTCTAACGTACCCCTAGACACCACTATCACCTGTTACAGCACCTCTGTCTAACGTACCCCTAGACACCACTATCACCTGTTACAGCTGTCTGTCTAACGTACCCCTAGCGTGATGATGGTGATGTTGGTGATGGTGGTGGTGGTGATGGTGGTGATGGTGTGAGTGTGATGATGGTGTTGATGGTGATGGTGTGAGTATGATGGTGGTGATGGTGGTGATGATGATGGGGGTGATGGTGATGATGGTGATGGTGGGGATGATGGTGTGATTGTGATGGTGGTGGTGGTGATGGTGGTGATGATGGTGATGATGGTGGTGATGGTGGTGATGATGGTGATGGTGGTGATGATGGTGATGATGGTGGTGATGGGGGTGATGGTGGTGAGTGTGATGGTGGTGATGGTGGTGTGAGTGTGATGATGGTGAGTGTGATGGTGATGATGGTGATGATGATGGTGTGAGTGTGATGGTGGTGATGGTGGTGGTGATGATGGTGGTGATGATGGTGGTGATGGGGTGATGGTGGTGGTGATGGTGATGGTGGTGGTGATGATGGTGGTGATGGGGGTGATGGTGGTGAGTGTGATGGTGGTGATGGTGGTGTGAGTGTGATGATGGTGTGAGTGTGATGGTGGTGATGGTGATGATGAGTGTGATAGTGAGTGTGATGATGGTGATCAGTGTGATGGTGATGATGGTGGTGTGAGTGTGATGATGGTGATCAGTGTGATGGTGATGATGGTGATGATGATGTGAGTGTGATGGTGGTGATGGTGATGATGAGTGTGATAGTGAGTGTGATGATGGTGATCAGTGTGATGGTGATGATGGTGATGATGATGGTATGAGTGTGATGATGGTGGTGTGAGTGTGATGGTGATGATGGTGATGATGATGGTGTGAGTGTGATGGTGGTGATGGTGATGATGAGTGTGATAGTGAGTGTGATGGTGATGGTGATCAGTGTGATGGTGATGATGGTGATGATGATGGTATGAGTGTGATGATGATGATGGTGAGTGTGAGTGTGATGGTATGAGTGTGATGATGATGGTGATGATGGTGATGATGATGGTATGAGTGTGATGATGATGGTGATGATGGTGAGTGTGAGTGTGATGGTGATGGTATGAGTGTGATGATGATGGTGATGATGGTGAGTGTGATGGTGATGGTATGAGTGTGATGATGGTGATCAGTGTGATGGTGATGATGGTGGTGTGAGTGTGATGATGATGGTGGTGTGAGTGTGATGATGGTGAGTGTGATGGTGATGATGATGGTATGAGTGTGATGATGATGGTGATGATGGTGAGTGTGATGGTGATGATGGTATGAGTGTGATGATGATGGTATGAGTGTGATGATGATGGTGATGATGGTGAGTGTGAGTGTGATGGTGATGATGATGGTATGAGTGTGATGATGATGGTGGTGTGAGTGTGATGATGGTGGTGATGGTGGTGGTGATGATGTTGTTGATGTTGATGATGGTGATGATGGTGGTGTGAGTGTGATGATGGTGGTGTGAGTGTGATGATGGTGGTGGTGGTGATGGTGATGATGGTGATGATGATGGTGTGAGTGTGATGATGATGGTGGTGTGAGTGTGATGATGATGGTGATGATGATGGTGGTGTGAGTGTGGTGATGATGGTGATGATGGTGATGATGATGGTGGTGTGAGTGTGATGATGATGGTGATGGTATGAGTGTGATGATGATGGTGGTGTGAGTGTGATGATGATGGTGATGATGGTGAGTGTGATGATGATGATGGTGTGAGTGTGATGATGATGGTGATGGTGGTGTGAGTGTGATGATGATGGTGGTGGTGGTGTGAGTGTGATGATGATGGTGATGAGTGTGAGTGTGATGATGATGGTGGTGTGAGTGTGATGATGGTGATGGTGATGATGGTGATGGTGATGGTATGAGTGTGAGTGTGATGATGATGATGGTGATGATGATGGTGATGATGATGGTATGAGTGTGATGATGGTGATGGTGGTGTGAGTGTGATGATGATGATGGTGGTGTGAGTGTGATGATGGTGATGGTGTGAGTGTGATGATGGTGGTGTGAGTGTGATGATGGTGGTGTGAGTGTGAGTGTGATGATGGAGGTGTGAGTGTGATGGTGATGAGTGTGATGGTGATGATGATGGTGGTGATGGTGGTGTGAGTGTGATGATGATGGTGATGATGGTGATGATGGTGGTGTGAGTGTGATGATGATGGTGATGATGGTGAGTGTGAGTGTGATGATGATGGTGTGAGTGTGATGATGATGGTGATGGTGATGTGAGTGTGATGATGGTGGTGATGGGGGTCCTCACGTGGTCTGGACGCGTTTGTGAAGCTCTGCCACGAGTCTCGGGTCGATCTCACACGCAACCACCTGCAAGAGGGGGTGGGCACGGAACAATGGAACGGATCAGTGGGTGGGGGGGTGGGTGAGTGGGGGGGTGAGTGAGTGGGTGGGTGAGTGGTGAGTGAGTGAGTGGTGAGTGAGTGAGTGGTGAGTGAGTGAGTGAGTGGTGAGTGAGTGGTGAGTGAGTGGTGAGTGAGTGGTGAGTGAGTGAGTGGTGAGTGAGTGGTGAGTGAGTGGTGAGTGAGTGGTGAGTGAGTGACTGAGTGACTGAGTGAGTGAGTGGTGAGTGAGTGGTGAGTGAGTGGTGAGTGAGTGGTGAGTGAGTGAGTGAGTGATGAGTGAGTGGTGAGTGAGTGGTGAGTGAGTGGTGAGTGAGTGATGAGTGAGTGGTGAGTGAGTGGTGAGTGAGTGGTGAGTGAGTGGTGAGTGAGTGGTGAGTGAGTGAGTGGTGAGTGGGTGGGTGGGTGAGTGAGTGGTGAGTGAGTGGTGAGTGAGTGGTGAGTGAGTGGTGAGCTGGAACCTTCTTGGCTTTCTGCAGAAGCTTCATTGTCAAGTTCCCTGTCCCTGGGCCCACCTCCAACACCACATCAGTGGGACGTAGTGCAGCCTGCACAGACAGAGACACACACAGAGACACACACACAGAGACACACACAGAGACATACACACACATACATACACAGTCACACACACAGTCGGTTACACACACGCACACACAGTCAGTTACACACACACAGATACAGATACACACACACAGATATACACACACACACAGTTACACACACACACAGATACACACACACACAGTTACACACATAGACACACACACACAGTTACACACACACACAGTTACACACACACACAGACACACACACACATAGACACACACACACATAGACACACACACACATAGACACACAGACACACACACACACACAGACACACACAGACACGCACAGACACACAGACACACACACACACAGACACACATAGACACAGACACACACACATATACATAGACACACACACATATACATAGACACACAGACACACACACATCTACAAAGACAAAGATCCCCCATATAGCCTTAACAGACTGTAGGTGCAAGTGCTGTTAGCGAGCACCTATGAAGGCCGGATCGGTACACGAGGGGGTGGGTGGCCAGCACCACGCCCGACCGCCTTTGTCTCCCTAGTGGCGATGTTTACACACCGCACCAGGTACTCATTTGAGGCTGAGTCGACCTAGGGGAGGCCCGGGACCGGTTCAGATAATCGTCACTGGTGTTGGCCGTGAGCGGGAATCGAACCCGGGTCGCCAGGTTCATAGTGCAGCGTAGCGCTAACCACTACACTATAGTTAGTGGTAGTTAGTGATAGTTAGTGGTAGTGTAGTGCTAACCACTACACTATAGTTAGTGGTAGTTAGTGGTAGTGTAGTGCTAACCACTACACTACCGCTCCCCCCGTGTCTCTCTCTCCCCCGTGTCTCTCTCCCCGTGTCTCTCTCTCCCCGTGTCTCTCTCCCCGTGTCTCTCTCCCCCGTGTCTCTCTCCCCGTGTCTCTCTCCCCGTGTCTCTCTCCCCGTGTCTCTCTCTCCCACGTCTCTCTCTCTCCCCTTGTCTCTCCCCGTGTCTCTCTCCCCGTGTCTCTCTCTCCCCGTGTCTCTCTCCCCGTGTCTCTCTCCCCGTGTCTCTCTCCCCCGTGTCTCTCTCCCCGTGTCTCTCTCCCTGTGTCTCTCTCCCCGTGTCTCCCCCCGTGTCTCTCTCTCCCCGTGTCTCTCTCCCCCCCCCCGTGTCTCCCCCGTGTCTCTCTCTCCCCCCGTGTCTCTCTCCCCGTGTCTCTCTCTCCCTCCCCGTGTCTCCCCCCGTGTCTCCCACCCCATGTCTCCCCCGTGTCTCTCTCCCCGTGTCTCTCTCCCCGTGTCTCTCTCCCCGTGTCTCTCCCCGTGTCTCTCTCCCCGTGTCTCTCTCCCCGTGTCTCTCCCCCCGTGTCTCTCCCCCCATGTCTCCCCCGTGTCTCTCTCCCCCCTCCCCCCCGTGTCTCCCCCGTGTCTCCCCCCGTGTCTCTCTCTCCCCCCGTGTCTCTCTCTCCCCCGTGTCTCTCCCCCCCGTGTCTCTCTCTCTCCCCGTGTCTCCCCCCGTGTCTCCCCCCGTGTCTCTCCCCGTGTCTCTCCCCGTGTCTCTCTCTCTCCCGTGTCTCCCCCGTGTCTCCCCCGTGTCTCTCTCCCCGTGTCTCCCCCCGTGTCTCTCTCTCCGTGTCTCTCTCTCCCTCCCCGTGTCTCCCCCCGTGTCTCCCACCCCGTGTCTCCCCCGTGTCTCTCTCCCCGTGTCTCTCTCCCCGTCTCTCCCCCCGTGTCTCCCACCCCGTGTCTCCCTCCCCGTGTCTCTCTCCCCGTGTCTCTCTCCCCGTGTCTCTCTCTCCCCCCCCCGTGTCTCCCCCGTGTCTCTCTCTCCCCCCGTGTCTCTCTCCCCGTGTCTCTCTCTCTCTCCCCGTGTCTCTCTCTCCCTCCCCGTGTCTCCCCCCGTGTCTCCCACCCCGTGTCTCTCTCTCCCCGTGTCTCTCTCCCCGTGTCTCTCCCCCCGTGTCTCTCTCTCCCCCCGTGTCTCTCCACGTGTCTCTCTCCCCGTGTCTCTATCCCCGTGTCTCTCTCCCCCGTGTCTCTCTCCCCGTGTCTCTCCCCCCGTGTCTCTCTCCCCGTGTCTCTCTCCCCGTGTCTCTCTCCCCGTGTCTCTCTCCCCGTGTCTCTCCCCCCGTGTCTCCCCCGTGTCTCTCTCCCCCCTCCCCCCCGTGTCTCCCCCGTGTCTCCCCCCGTGTCTCTCTCTCCCCCCGTGTCTCTCTCTCCCCCGTGTCTCTCCCCCCCGTGTCTCTCTCTCTCCCCGTGTCTCCCCCCGTGTCTCCCCCCGTGTCTCCCCCCGTGTCTCTCCCCGTGTCTCTCCCCGTGTCTCTCTCTCTCCCGTGTCTCCCCCCGTGTCTCCCCCGTGTCTCTCTCCCCCCGTGTCTCTCTCTCCGTGTCTCTCTCTCCCTCCCCGTGTCTCCCCCCGTGTCTCCCACCCCGTGTCTCCCCCCGTGTCTCTCTCCCCCCGTGTCTCCCCCCGTGTCTCCCACCCCGTGTCTCCCTCCCCGTGTCTCTCTCCCCGTGTCTCCCCCCGTGTCTCTCTCCCCCCGTGTCTCCCCCCGTGTCTCCCACCCCGTGTCTCCCACCCCGTGTCTCCCTCCCCGTGTCTCTCTCCCCGTGTCTCTCTCCCCGTGTCTCTCTCTCCCCGTGTCTCTCTCTCTCCCGTGTCTCCCTCTCTCCGTGTCTCTCTCTCCGTGTCTCTCTCTCCCGTGTCTCCCCCCGTGTCTCCCACCTTGTCTACGATGCTGTTGACGATGAGGGGGTTCTTCAGGATGTGTTGGCCGATTGTCGTCTTGAAGGAGACGCCTGGAGCAGCGGGAAACCACAACAACAACAACAACGCCTCAATCAGCTGTGTGTGTGTCTGTGTGTGTGTGTGTGTCTGTGTGAGTGTGTGTGTGTCTCTGTGTGTGAGTGTGTGTCTGTGTGTGTCTGTGTGTGTCTGTGTGTGTGTCTGTGTGAGTGTGTGTCTCTGTGTGAGTGTGTGTCTGTGTGTGTCTGTGTGTGTGTCTGTGTGTGTGTCTGTGTGTGTCTGTGTCTCTTTGTGAGTGTGTCTATGTGTGTGTCTGTGTGTGTCTGTGTGTGTGTGAGTGTGTGTGTCTCTATGTGTGAGTGTGTGTCTGTGTGTGTGTCTGTGTGTCTCTTTATGAGTGTGTCTATGTGTGTGTCTGTGTGTGTGTCTGTGTGTGTGTGTTTGTGTGTGAGTGTGTGTGTCTCTATGTGTGAGTGTGTCTATGTGTGAGTGTCTGTGTCTCTGTGTGTGTCTCTGTGTGAGTGTCTATGTGTGTGTGAGTGTCTGTGTGTGTGTGTCTGTGAGTCTAATTGTCATGTACATTATACTCCACTCCAATTATAACAAAATATTTACAATTATTATCAGCCCGGCAAATGAGCGGTGCTAGGCCTCTACGAACCCCCGTCCCTCGCCTAGTCACCCCCTACCGGGCGAGGCGCACCTCGCTCGGTAGGGGTGACCAGGCTAGAGGGGGGGGTTAGGTAGGTGGTGGTGTGTCGCGTGCGACGTGAAGACGAACCTGAGGCCGACGAAGAGGCGAGCTGGGTGGAGTTTCTCTTGAGCTTCTTCTTCTGCTGCTGAGTCAGCTTCGCCGTCTTCGCTTTACCTCCGGCCATGACCCGAGCCACTTAACGGAGAGGAGCGAGGGAGCCGAACTTAGGCCGCAGGCAACCCACGCTGTTTGCCTCGAGACGAGAGGGAGGGAGGAGGGTAGAGGAGGAGGGGAAGTGACGTCACCGGAAGCGGCGGGGGGGAGAGAGAAACCCCGTACAAAGATGGCGGCAGAGGTCGCATTAACGTCGGTGGAGCATGGAAGTGACGTCACCGGGGGGGAGGGAGGGTGGTGAGAAACCCCGTACAAATATGGCGGCAGAGGTCGCATTAACGTTCGTGGAGCATGGAAGTGACGTCACCAGGGTGGAGGGAGGGTGGTGAGAAACCCCGTACAAATATGGCGGCAGAGGTCGCATTAACGTCGGTGGAAGTGGAAGTGACGTCACCGTGGGGGGAGGGTGGTGAGAAACCCCGTACAAAGATGGCGGCAGAGGTCGCATTAACGTCGGTGGAAGTGACGTCACCGTGGGGCGAGGGTGGTAATAAACCCCGTACAAAGATGGCGGCATAGGTCGCATCAACGTCGGTAGAGCATGGAAGTGACGTCACCGGGGGGGGAGGGAGGGTGGTGAGAAACCCCGTGCAAAGATGGCGGCCGATATTCGTTCAACGTTGGTGGAGAGGCGGAAGGAAGTGACGTCCCCGCGGGGGAGACCCCCGTAGTAAGATGGCGGCCGACGTCGCGTTCACGGGGGGGAGGTTCGGGAGAGTAGGTGACGTCACGGGGAATCCCCCCCCGCACGTAAAACAAAAATAGCGGCCCAGTGCGGCCACGTTGCTCCAGGGGTGATGACGTCACGCTCAAGGAATGCGATGACGTCACCGGCGTTCTCCGCCACGTGGATATCGATCGCCTTAAATCCCAATAACTCGCTCAAGCGAAAAAAAAAATGATTTCCCGAAGGCGAGAATGTTGCTTCGGCAATCCCATCGGCTCTCGGCGAATATTCGTTCGTGAATCCGCATTTAGATTCAGCGTGCTGACGTGAAAGGCTTTTGCTTTGAGCAATGTGATACCATTGGAAACCTCATTTGCCGGTAACAAATGTGATAATTGGTTATTTACTCTTTTATCTGGCTACAAAATGACACTCTTTTTTTACAAGGAGTCATGTTTACATTGACCACAATACCCGCGGTCGGAACGCAAACACAAAAAAACGACACAAACTCTGATAATGATTGTGGCACTGTCCTTGAAATTGATTTGTCCACACCCGAGACGGCTTTCTTTAGAGGCCCTTAAGTCTCACGTTGGTGTTGGACCAGAAGACGCCAAAAGGCGTCACACAACTCAACAAAGACGATGGCACCATCAGAGTGTGAGAGCTCGGGTTTAAGCATTTACACAACATTGGAAAACCTAATTTGCCAGTAACAAAATGTGTCTAGGGGTACGTTAGACAGAGGTGCTGTAACAGGTGATAGTGATGTCTAGGGGTACGTTAGACGGAGGTGCTGTAACAGGTGATAGTGGTGTCTAGGGGTACGTTAGACAGAGGTGCTGTAACAGGTGATAGTGGTGTCTAGGGGTACGTTAGACAGAGGTGCTGTAACAGGTGTTAGTGGTGTCTAGGGGTACGTTAGACGGAGCGCTGTAACAGGTGATAGTGGTGTCTAGGGGTACGTTAGACGGAGGGCTGTAACAGGTGATAGTGATGTCTAGGGGTACGTTAGACGGAGGTGCTGTAACAGGTGATAGTGGTGTCTAGGGGTACGTTAGACGGAGGTGCTGTAACAGGTGTTAGTGATGTCTAGGGGTACGTTAGACAGAGGTGCTGTAACAGGTGATAGTGGTGTCTAGGGGTACGTTAGACGGAGTGCTGTAACAGGTGATAGTGGTGTCTAGGGTACGTTAGACGGAGTGCTGTAACAGGTGATAGTGATGTCTAGGGGTACGTTAGACGGAGCGCTGTAACAGGTGATAGTGGTGTCTAGGGTACGTTAGACGGAGTTGCTGTAACAGGTGATAGTGGTGTCTAGGGGTACGTTAGACAGACAGCTGTAACAGGTGATAGTGGTGTCTAGGGGTACGTTAGACAGAGTGCTGTAACAGGTGATAGTGGTGTCTAGGGGTACGTTAGACGGAGCGCTGTAACAGGTGATAGTGGTGTCTAGGGGTACGTTAGACGAAGGGCTGTAACAGGTGATAGTGGTGTCTAGGGGTACGTTAGACGGAGGGCTGTAACAGGTGATAGTGGTGTCTAGGGTACGTTAGACGGAGGACTAACAGGTGATAGTGGTGTCTAGGGGTACGTTAGACGGAGCGCTGTAACAGGTGATAGTGGTGTCTAGGGGTACGTTAGACAGACAGTTGTAACAGGTGATAGTGATGTCTAGGGGTACGTTAGACGGAGGGCTGTAACAGGTGATAGTGATGTCTAGGGGTACGTTAGACAGAGGTGCTGTAACAGGTGATAGTGGTGTCTAGGGGTACGTTAGACAGTGCTGTAACAGGTGATAGTGGTGTCTAGGGGTACGTCAGACGGAGGGCTGTAACAGGTGATAGTGGTGTCTAGGGGTACGTCAGACGGAGGGCTGTAACAGGTGTTAGTGGTGTCTAGGGGTACGTTAGACAGAGGTGTTGTAACAGGTGATAGTGGTGTCTAGGGGTACGTTAGACAGAGGTGCTGTAACAGGTGATAGTGGTGTCTAGGGCTACGTTAGACGGAGTGCTGTAACAGGTGATAGTGGTGTCTAGGGGTACGTTAGACGGAGAGCTGTAACAGGTGATAGTGATGTCTAGGGCTACGTTAGACGGAGTGCTGTAACAGGTGATAGTGGTGTCTAGGGGTACGTTAGACAGACAGTTGTAACAGGTGATAGTGGTGTCTAGGGGTATGTTAGACAGAGGTGCTGTAACAGGTGATAGTGGTGTCTAGGGGTACGTTAGACGGAGCGCTGTAACAGGTGATAGTGGTGTCTAGGGGTACGTGAGACAGAGGTGCTGTAACAGGTGATAGTGGTGTCTAGGGGTACGTTAGACGGAGGGTTGTAACAGGTGATAGTGGTGTCTAGGGGTATGTTAGACAGAGGTGATGTAACAGGTGATAGTGATGGTGATGGTAAAGTGACGTAGTGATGGTAAAGTGACGTGGTGATGATGATGGTAAAGTGACGTAGTGATGGTGATGGTAAAGTGACGTGGTGATGGTAAAGTGACGTAGTGATGGTGATGGTAAAGTGACGTAGTGATGGTAAAGTGACGTAGTGATGGTGATGGTAAAGTGACGTAGTGATGGTAAAGTGACGTAGTGATGGTAAAGTGACGTGGTGATGGTGATGGTAAAGTGACGTAGTGATGGTGATGGTAAAGTGACGTAGTGATGGTAAAGTGACGTAGTGATGATGGTAAAGTGACGTAGTGATGGTGATGGTAAAGTGACGTAGTGATGGTAAAGTGACGTAGTGATGGTGATGGTAAAGTGACGTAGTGATGGTAAAGTGACGTAGTGATGATGATGGTAAAGTGACGTAGTGATGGTGATGGTAAAGTGACGTAGTGATGGTAAAGTGACGTAGTGATGGTGATGGTAAAGTGACGTAGTGATGGTAAAGTGACGTAGTGATGATGGTAAAGTGACGTAGTGATGGTGATGGTAAAGTGACGTAGTGATGGTAAAGTGACGTAGTGATGGTAAAGTGACGTGGTGATGATGATGGTAAAGTGACGTAGTGATGGTAAAGTGACGTAGTGGTGGTAAAGTGACGTAGTGATGGTAAAGTGACGTAGTGATGGTAAAATGACGTAGTGATGGTAAAGTGACGTAGTGATGGTGATGGTAAAGTGAGGTAGTGATGGTAAAGTGACGTAGTGGTGGTAAAGTGACGTAGTGATGGTAAAGTGACGTAGTGATGGTGATGGTAAAGTGACGTAGTGATGGTAAAGTGACGTAGTGATGATGATGGTAAAGTGACGTAGTGATGGTGATGGTAAAGTGACGTAGTGATGGTAAAGTGACGTAGTGATGGTGATGGTAAAGTGACGTAGTGATGGTGATGGTAAAGTGACGTAGTGATGGTAAAGTGACATAGTGATGATGGTAAAGTGACGTAGTGATGGTGATGGTAAAGTGACGTAGTGATGGTAAAGTGACGTAGTGATGGTGATGGTAAAGTGATGTAGTGATGGTAAAGTGACGTAGTGATGATGATGGTAAAGTGACGTAGTGATGGTGATGGTAAAGTGACGTAGTGATGGTAAAGTGACGTAGTGATGGTGATGGTAAAGTGACGTAGTGATGGTGATGGTAAAGTGACGTAGTGATGGTAAAGTGACGTAGTGATGATGGTAAAGTGACGTAGTGATGGTGATGGTAAAGTGACGTAGTGATGGTAAAGTGACGTAGTGATGGTAAAGTGACGTAGTGATGGTAAAGTGACGTGGTGATGGTAAAGTGACGTAGTGATGGTGATGGTAAAGTGACGTAGTGATGGTAAAGTGACGTAGTGATGGTGATGGTAAAGTGACGTAGTGATGGTAAAGTGACGTAGTGATGGTAAAGTGACGTGGTGATGATGATGGTAAAGTGACGTAGTGATGGTAAAGTGACGTAGTGGTGGTAAAGTGACGTAGTGATGGTAAAGTGACGTAGTGATGGTAAAATGACGTAGTGATGGTAAAGTGACGTAGTGATGGTGATGGTAAAGTGACGTAGTGATGGTAAAGTGACGTAGTGGTGGTAAAGTGACGTAGTGATGGTAAAGTGACGTAGTGATGGTAAAGTGACGTAGTGATGGTGATGGTAAAGTGACGTAGTGATGGTAAAATGACGTAGTGATGGTAAAGTGACGTAGTGATGGTGATGGTAAAGTGAGGTAGTGATGGTAAAGTGACGTAGTGGTGGTAAAGTGACGTAGTGATGGTAAAGTGACGTAGTGATGGTGATGGTAAAGTGACGTAGTGATGGTAAAGTGACGTAGTGATGATGATGGTAAAGTGACGTAGTGATGGTGATGGTAAAGTGACGTAGTGATGGTAAAGTGACGTAGTGATGGTGATGGTAAAGTGACGTAGTGATGGTGATGGTAAAGTGACGTAGTGATGGTAAAGTGACATAGTGATGATGGTAAAGTGACGTAGTGATGGTGATGGTAAAGTGACGTAGTGATGGTAAAGTGACGTAGTGATGGTGATGGTAAAGTGACGTAGTGATGGTAAAGTGACGTAGTGATGATGATGGTAAAGTGACGTAGTGATGGTGATGGTAAAGTGACGTAGTGATGGTAAAGTGACGTAGTGATGGTGATGGTAAAGTGACGTAGTGATGGTGATGGTAAAGTGACGTAGTGATGGTAAAGTGACGTAGTGATGATGGTAAAGTGACGTAGTGATGGTGATGGTAAAGTGACGTAGTGATGGTAAAGTGACGTAGTGATGGTAAAGTGACGTAGTGATGGTAAAGTGACGTGGTGATGGTAAAGTGACGTAGTGATGGTGATGGTAAAGTGACGTAGTGATGGTAAAGTGACGTAGTGATGGTGATGGTAAAGTGACGTAGTGATGGTAAAGTGACGTAGTGATGGTAAAGTGACGTGGTGATGATGATGGTAAAGTGACGTAGTGATGGTAAAGTGACGTAGTGGTGGTAAAGTGACGTGGTGATGGTAAAGTGACGTAGTGATGGTAAAATGACGTAGTGATGGTAAAGTGACGTAGTGATGGTGATGGTAAAGTGACGTAGTGATGGTAAAGTGACGTAGTGGTGGTAAAGTGACGTAGTGATGGTAAAGTGACGTAGTGATGGTAAAGTGACGTAGTGATGGTGATGGTAAAGTGACGTAGTGATGGTAAAGTGACGTAGTGATGGTAAAGTGACGTAGTGATGGTGATGGTAAAGTGACGTAGTGATGGTAAAGTGACGTAGTGATGGTGATGGTAAAGTGACGTAGTGATGATGGTAAAGTGACGTAGTGATGGTGATGGTAAAGTGACGTAGTGATGGTAAAGTGACGTAGTGATGGTGATGGTAAAGTGACGTAGTGATGGTAAAGTGACGTAGTGATGATGATGGTAAAGTGACGTAGTGATGGTGATGGTAAAGTGACGTAGTGATGGTAAAGTGACGTAGTGATGGTGATGGTAAAGTGACGTAGTGATGGTGATGGTAAAGTGACGTAGTGATGGTAAAGTGACGTGGTGATGGTAAAGTGATGTAGTGATGGTGATGGTAAAGTGACGTAGTGATGGTAAAGTGACGTAGTGATGATGGTAAAGTGACGTAGTGATGGTGATGGTAAAGTGACGTAGTGATGGTAAAGTGACGTGGTGATGATGATGGTAAAGTGACGTAGTGATGGTAAAGTGACGTAGTGGTGGTAAAGTGACGTAGTGATGGTAAAGTGACGTAGTGATGGTAAAATGACGTAGTGATGGTAAAGTGACGTAGTGATGGTGATGGTAAAGTGACGTAGTGATGGTAAAGTGACGTAGTGGTGGTAAAGTGATGTAGTGATGGTAAAGTGACGTAGTGATGGTAAAGTGACGTAGTGATGGTAAAGTGACGTAGTGATGGTGATGGTAAAGTGACGTAGTGATGGTAAAGTGACGTAGTGATGGTAAAGTGACGTAGTGATGGTGATGGTAAAGTGACGTAGTGATGGTAAAGTGACGTAGTGATGGTGATGGTAAAGTGACGTAGTGATGGTGATGGTAAAGTGACGTAGTGATGGTAAAGTGACGTAGTGATGATGGTAAAGTGACGTAGTGATGGTGATGGTAAAGTGACGTAGTGATGGTAAAGTGACGTAGTGATGGTGATGGTAAAGTGACGTAGTGATGGTAAAGTGACGTAGTGATGATGATGGTAAAGTGACGTAGTGATGGTGATGGTAAAGTGACGTAGTGATGGTAAAGTGACGTAGTGATGGTGATGGTAAAGTGACGTAGTGATGGTGATGGTAAAGTGACGTAGTGATGGTAAAGTGACGTAGTGATGATGGTAAAGTGACGTAGTGATGGTGATGGTAAAGTGACGTAGTGATGGTAAAGTGACGTAGTGATGGTGATGGTAAAGTGACGTAGTGATGGTGATGGTAAAGTGACGTAGTGATGGTAAAGTGACGTAGTGATGGTAAAGTGACGTAGTGATGATGGTAAAGTGACGTAGTGATGGTAAAGTGACGTAGTGATGGTAAAGTGACGTAGTGATGGTGATGGTAAAGTGACGTAGTGATGGTAAAGTGACGTAGTGATGGTGATGGTAAAGTGACGTAGTGATGGTGATGGTAAAGTGACGTAGTGATGGTAAAGTGACGTAGTGATGGTGATGGTAAAGTGACGTAGTGATGGTAAAGTGACGTAGTGATGGTGATGGTAAAGTGACGTGGTGATGGTAAAGTGACGTAGTGATGGTGGTAAAGTGACGTAGTGATGGTAAAGTGACGTGGTGATGGTAAAGTGACGTAGTGATGGTGATGGTAAAGTGATGTAGTGATGGTAAAGTGACGTAGTGATGGTAAAGTGACGTAGTGATGATGGTAAAGTGACGTAGTGATGGTAAAGTGACGTAGTGATGGTGATGGTAAAGTGACGTAGTGATGGTAAAGTGACGTAGTGATGGTGATGGTAAAGTGACGTGGTGATGGTAAAGTGACGTAGTGATGGTAAAGTGACGTAGTGATGGTGATGGTAAAGTGACGTAGTGATGGTAAAGTGACGTAGTGGAGGTGGGGGGGGCGTGACCTCACGGAAGGGGGCGTGTCCTCACTGAGGTAGGGGGGCGTGTCCTCACTGTGAGGCAGACGTGACGGCTGACAGGTGAGGCACTGCCTTCCCCTGCCTCCCCTTCCCTTCGCCCCGCCCCCTCCCTTCGCCCCGCCCTCCTCCTCTCTATCCCCTGCAGTCCCCCATCACTTCACCCCGCCCCCCTCCCTTCGCCCCGCCCCCTCCCTTCGCCCCGCCCTCCTCTCTTCTCCCCTGCAGTCCCCCCCATCCCTTCGAACCGCCCCTCTCTCTTCGCCCCGCCCCCTTTCTTCGCCCCGCCCCCTCCCTTCGCCCCGCCCTCCTGCGCTCTATCCACTGCAGTCCCGCATCCCTTCGACCCGCCCCTCTCTCTTCGCCCCGCCCCCCCTCCCTTCGCCCCGCCCTCCTCCCTTCGCCCCGCCCTCCTCCTTTCTCTATCCACTGCAGTCCCGCATCCCTTCGCCCCGCCTCCCTCTCTTCGCCCCGCCTCCTCCCCCCCGTACCCAGAATCCCGCGCGCGTCACCTTCCGCCCTCCCTCCCCCCACCCTCTCTTTCTCTCTCTTTCAACCGCCATCAGCAGCCGCCATGGGTGAGTCCCACGCCATCTCCACCACCACCGCCGCGTAATCCGCCGCCATCCTCCCTCGCGGAGGCTCCCTCAGAGGCCCCGCCGTCTTCATCGTCATCTTCATCATCTCCGCCTGAGCCCGGCGATATTTTTGTTAGTCGATGATGGCTGAGAGAGGAGGAGGAGGAGGCTGAGGGGAGGGGAGGGTGGGGTGATTTGAGGCGCTCTGTATGCATGTCCGCCATGGGTTGTTTCTCTCACCGCCGCCAACCACAACACAATCCGCAGCCATCCTCTCTCGCGGAGGCTCCCTCAGAGACCCCGGCGTCTTCATCGTCATCTTCATCATCTGCGCCTGAGCCCGGCGATATTTTTGTTAGTCGATGGCGGCGGAGAGAGGATGAGGAGGAGGCTGAGGGGAGGGTGATTTGAGGCGGTCCGCCATGCGTTGCGGCTTTCACCACCGCCAACCACAGGACGATCCGCAACCATCCTCCATCGCCCGAGCCTCCCTCATCCCCGCCGCCTTCATCATCGTCATCTTCATCATCATCTCCGCCCGATCCCGGCGATATTTGTTAGTTGATGGTGGCGGGGAGGGAGGGATGAGGATGTTGCCCCATGGTGGTGGTGGTGGTTGTTGTTGTTTTGCCGGATGGTGTTTGAATGGGGGTTTTGTTGTTGTGATGGTGGTTGTGGTGGTGGTGGGCCTTGGTTGGGGAAGATTTATGGCCGTGTTCGTGCCGGGCTTATTAGTTGATGGGTGATGGTGGTGGTGGATACATAGAGACACGGACACGTGTAGAGACCCACAGAACCATACTTACAGACATTCACAGAGATACTTAGACCCACAGACACCCACAGAGATACACAGACACCCACAGAGATACATAGACACACAGACACCCACAGAGATACATAGAGACAGACCCATACTCAGACACCCACAGAGATACATAGACACACAGACCCATACTCAGACACCCACAGAGATACATAGACACACAGACCCATACTCAGACACCCACAGAGATACATAGACCCATAGACACCCACAGAGATACACAGATACATAAACCCACAGAGATACATAGAGACCCACAGACCCATACTCAGACACCCACAGAGATACATAGACACACAGACACCCACAGAGATACATAGAGACAGACCCATACTCAGACACCCACAGAGATACATAGACACACAGACCCATACTCAGACACCCACAGAGATACATAGACACACAGACCCATACTCAGACACCCACAGAGATACATAGACCCATAGACACCCACAGAGATACACAGATACATAAACCCACAGAGATACATAGAGACCCACAGACCCATACTCAGACACCCACAGAGATATAGACACAGACACCCACAGAGATACATAGAGAGACTCACAGACACCTACAGAGATACTTAGACCCACAGACCCATACTCAGACACCCACAGAGATACACGGACACACAGACACCCACAGAGATACATAGACCCATACTCAGACACCCAGAGAGATGCATAGAGACCCACAGAGATACATAGACCCACAGAACCATACTCAAGACACCCTGAGAGATGCATAGAGACCCACAGAGATACATAGACCCACAGAACCATACTCAGACACCCACAGAGATGCATAGAGACCCACAGAGATACATAGACCCACAGAACCATACTCAGAGACCCACAGATACAGAGAAACTCACAGACCCATCACAGAGACCCATAGACACCCCCAGATACAGAGTCCCCCAGAGACTCATACAAAAACTAAACTGCGTTGTATGTTACCAGGTGTAAGGTCCTAACACTGAGCTGCTACTGTGTAGTAGTGTATAGTGTAGTGTGTAATAGTGTAGTATAGTGTAGTAGTGTATAGTGTAGTAGTGTATAGTGTAGTAGTGTATAGTGTGTAGTAGTATATAGTGTAGTTGTGTATAGTGTAGTAGTGTAGAAATATAGTGTGGTGTGTAGTAGTGTAGTGGTGTATAGTGTAGTGGTGTATAGCGTAGTGTAGCAGTGTGTGATAAGTGTATAGTAGTGTATGGTGTATAGTGTAGTAGTGGTGTATAGTAGTAGTAGTGTATAGTGTAGTAGTATATAGTGTAGTGTAGTAGTGTATAGTAGTGTATAATGTAGTGTATAGTGTAGTATATAGTGTAGTAGTGGTTAGTGTATAGTGTTGTAGTGTATAGTATGGTAGTGTAGTAGTGTGGTAGTGTATAGTGTGATAGTGTAGTAGTGTGTATAGTGTAGTGTATAATGTAGTAGTGTATAGTGTAGTAGTGTATAATGTAGTAGTGTATAGTGTAGTAGTGTATAGTGTAGTGGTGTATAGTGTAGTGTATAGTGTAGTGATGACAGAGAGAGGGTTGAGACATCACCATCACATTAATGTCCAATCCAGCAGTGATAGATCCTGGTGGCGTTGATGACACTGTCTGTGTCTCTGTATGTGTGTCTGTCTCTCTGCGTGTGTGTCTATCTCTTTATGTGTCTATCTCTGCGTGTCTATCTCTGTGTGTACGTCTGTGTGTATCTCTGTGTCTATCTCTGCATGTTTATCTCTGCGTGTCTATCTGTGTGTGTGTCTATCTGTGTGTCTGTGTGTGTCTTATCTCTGTGTCTATCTCTATGTGTCTGTGTGTGTCTATCTCTGCGTGTCTATCGCTGTGTGTGTCTATCTCTGTGTGTCTATCTCTGTGTGTGTCTATATCTGTGTGTCTATCTCTGTGTGTGTCTATATCTGTGTCTATCTCTGTGTCTGTGTGTGTCTATCTCTGTGTGTCTGTGTGTGTATCTCTGTGTCTATCTCTGCGTGTGTCTGTGTGTGTCTATCTCTGTGTGTGTCTGTGTGTGTATCTCTGTGTCTATCTCTGCGTGTGTCTGTGTGTGTCTATCTCTGTGTATGTCTGTGTGTCTATCTCTGTGTGTGTCTATATCTGTGTCTATCTCTGCGTGTGTCTGTGTGTGTCTATCTCTGTGTCTATCTCTGCGTGTGTCTGTGTGTCTATCTCTGTGTGTGTCTGTGTGTGTATTTCTGTGTCTATCTACACCCTGTCTGTGTGCAGGTATCTCTAGAGACACTTGGCACAAACGCCGCAAGACAGGAGGCAAACGCAAGCCCCTGCACAAGAAGAGAAAATACGAGCTAGGACGTCCACCAGCAAACACCAAGGTAGTACGCTACATTATACACTACATTATACACTACATTATACACTACATCATATACTACATTATACACTACATTATACACTACTACACTACATTATATACTACATTAGACACTACATATACTACTACACTACATTATATACTACATTATACACTACATCATATACTACTACACTACATTATACACTACATTATACACTACATATACACTACATCATATACTACTACACTACATTATATACTACATTAGACACTACATTATATACTACTATACTACATTATACACTACTACACTACATTATACACTACTACATTATACACTACTACATTATACACTACTACACTACATTATACACTACATCATATACTACATTATACACTACATTATACACTACACTATACACTACATCATATATTACATCATATACTACTACATTATACACTACATTAGACACTACATTATATACTACTATAGTACTACATTATACACTACTACATTATATACTACTACACTACATTATACACTACTAAACTACATTACACACTACTACACTACATATACTACTACACTACATTATATACTACTACACTACATTATACACTACTACACTACATTATATACTACATTATACACTACATTATATACTACATTATACACTACTACACTACATTATATACTACTACACTACATTATATACTACATTATACACTACACTACTTTATACACTACTACACTACATTATATTATACATTATATTATACACTACGACACTGCATTATATACTACATTATACACTACTACACTACCTTATACACTACATTATACACTCCTACACTGCATTATATACTACTACATTATATACTACATTATACACTACTACACTACATTATACACTACTACATTACATTATACACTACATCATACACTACTACACTACATTCTACACTACTGCACTACATTATACACTACTACACTACATTATATACTACTACACTACATTATATACTACTACACTACATTATATACTACATTATACACTACTCCACTACATTATACACTACACTACTTTATACACTACTACACTACATTATATTATACATTATACATTACATTATACACTACGACACTACATTGTATACAACTACACTACATTATACACTACATCATACACTACTACACTACATTCTACACTACTGCACTACATTATACACTACTACACTACATTATACACTAGTACACTACATTATACACTACTACACTACATTATACACTACATTATATACTACTATACTACATTATATACTACTACACTACATTATACACTAGTACACTACATTATACACTACTACACTGCATTATACACTACATTATACCCTACTACACTACATTATACACTACATTATACACTACTACACTACATGATACACTACATACGCTACTACACTACATTATACACTACTACACTACATTATACACTACTACACTTAATAGTACACTACATTATACAATACTACACTACATTATACACTACATTATACACTACACTACATTATACACTACACATACTACACTACATACTACACTAGTACACTACATACTACACTAGTACACTACATGCTACACTAGTACACTACCTACTACACTACTACACTACATACTACACTGCTACACTACATACTACACTAGTACACTACATACTACACTAGTACACTACATACTACACTACATACTACACTAGTACACTACATACTAGACTAGTACACTACATACTACACTAGTACACTACATACTACACTACATACTACACTACTACACTACATACTAGACTAGTACACTACATACTACACTAGTACACTACATACTACACTACTACACTACACTAGTACACTACATACTACACTAGTACACTACATACTACACTAGTACACTACATACTACACTACATACTAGACTAGTACACTACATACTAGACTACTACATTACCTACTACACTACATACTACACTAGTACACTACATACTACACTACATACTACACTACATACTACACTAGTACACTACATACTACACTAGTACACTACACTAGTACACTACATACTACACTAGTACACTACATACTACACTACATACTACACTACTACACTACATACTACACTACATACTACACACTACACTACATACTACACTACATACTACACTACATACTACACTAGTACACTACATACTACACTAGTACACTACATACTACACTACATACTACACTACATACTACACACTACACTACATACTGCACTACATTATATACTACTACATTATATACTACATTATACACTACTACACTACATTATACACTACACTACTTTATACACTACTACACTACATTATATTATACATTATACATTACATTATACACTACGACACTACATTGTATACAACTACACTACATTATACACTACATCATACACTACTACACTACATTCTACACTACTGCACTACATTATACACTACTACACTACATTATACACTAGTACACTACATTATACACTACTACACTACATTATACACTACATTATACCCTACTACACTACATTATACACTACTACACTACATGATACACTACATACACTACTACACTACATTATACACTACTACACTACATTATACACTACTACACTTAATAGTACACTACATTATACAATACTACACTACATTATACACTACATTATACACTACACTACATTATACACTACACATACTACACTACATACTACACTAGTACACTACATACTACACTAGTACACTACATGCTACACTAGTACACTACCTACTACACTACTACACTACATACTACACTGCTACACTACATACTACACTAGTACACTACACACTACACTACATACTACACTACATACTACACTGCTACACTACATACTACACTAGTACACTACACACTACACTACATACTACACTACATACTACACTGCTGCACTACATAATACACTAGTACACTACATACTACACTAGTACACTACATACTACACTACATACTACACTAGTACACTACATAGTACACTACATACTACACTAGTACACTACATACTACACTACATACTACACTAGTACACTACACTAGTACACTACCTACTACACTAGTACACTACATACTACACTACATACTACACTAGTACACTACATACTACACTACACTACTACATACTACACTAGTACACTACATACTACACTAGTACACTACCTACTACACTAGTACACTACATACTACACTACATACTACACTAGTACACTACATACTACACTAGTACACTACATACTACACTAGTACACTACATACTACACTACATACTACACTAGTACACTACATACTACACTACCTACTACACTACATACTACACTAGTACACTACATACTACACTACACTACATACTACACTACATACTACACTAGTACACTACATACTACACTTGTACACTACATACTACACTACATACTACACTAGTACACTACATACTACACTACCTACTACACTACATACTAAGTGTGTCTGTGTGATGGTGTCTGTCTAGCTGGGTGTGAAGCGTGTTCACGTTCTCCGAGTGCGTGGTGGTAATAAGACTACACTAGTACACTACATTATACACTACATACTACACTAGTACACTACATACTACACTAGTACACTACATACTACACTAGTACACTACATACTACACTAGTACACTACATACTACACTAGTACACTACATACTACACTACATACTACGCTAGTACACTACATACTACACTACATACTACACTAGTACACTACATACTACACTAGTACACTACATACTACACTAGTACACTACATACTACACTAGTACACTACATACTACACTACACTACTACACTACATACTACACTAGTACACTACATACTACACTAGTATACTACATACTACACTACATACTACACTAGCACACTACATACTACACTAGTACACTACATACTACACTAGTATACTACATACTACACTACATACTACACTAGTACACTACATACTACACTAGTACACTACATACTACACTACATACTACACTAGTACACTACATACTACACTAGTACACTACATACTACACTACATACTACACTAGTACACTACATACTACACTACATACTAAGTGTGTGACGGTGTCTGTCTAGCTGGGTGTGAAGCGTGTTCACGTTCTCCGAGTGCGTGGTGGTAATAAGACTACACTAGTACACTACATACTACACTACATACTACACTAGTACACTACATTATACACTACATGCTACACTAGTACACTACCTACTACACTACATACTAAATGTGTGACGGTGTCTGTCTAGCTGGGGGTGAAGCGTGTTCACGTTCTCCGAGTGCGTGGTGGTAATAAGACTACACTAGTACACTACATTATACACTACATACTACACTAGTACACTACATACTACACTACTACATACTACACTACATACTACACTACACACTACACTAGTACACTACTACACTACATACTACACTAGTACACTACATACTACACTACATACTACACTAGTACACTACATACTACACTACTACATACTACACTACATACTACACTACACACTACACTAGTACACTACTACACTACATACTACACTAGTACACTACATACTACACTACATACTACACTAGTACACTACATACTACACTAGTACACTACATACTACACTAGTACACTACATACTACACTACATACTACACTACACACTACACTAGTACACTACTACACTACATACTACACTAGTATACTACATACTACACTACATACTACACTAGTACACTACCTACTACACTAGTACACTACATACTACACTAGTATACTACATACTACACTACATACTACACTACACACTACACTACAAAGTGTGTCTGTGTGACGGTGTCTGTCTAGCTGGGTGTGAAGCGTGTTCATGTTCTCCGAGTGCGTGGTGGTAATAAGACTACACTAGTACACTACATACTACACTAGTACACTACACTAGTACACTACCTACTACACTAGTACACTACATACTACACTACATACTAAATGTGTGATGGTGTCTGTCTAGCTGGGGGTGAAGCGTGTTCACGTTCTCCGAGTGCGTGGTGGTAATAAGACTACACTAGTACACTACATTATACACTACATACTACACTAGTACACTACATACTACACTACATACTACACTACATACTACACTACACACTACACTAGTACACTACTACACTACATACTACACTAGTATACTACATACTACACTAGTACACTACATACTACACTAGTACACTACACTAGTACACTACATACTACACTACATACTAAATGTGTGATGGTGTCTGTCTAGCTGGGGGTGAAGCGTGTTCACGTTCTCCGAGTGCGTGGTGGTAATAAGACTACACTAGTACACTACATTATACACTACATACTACACTAGTACACTACATACTACACTACTACATACTACACTACATACTACACTACACACTACACTAGTACACTACTACACTACATACTACACTAGTATATTACATACTACACTAGTACACTACATACTACACTAGTACACTACACTAGTACACTACATACTACACTACATACTAAATGTGTGATGGTGTCTGTCTAGCTGGGGGTGAAGCGTGTTCACGTTCTCCGAGTGCGTGGTGGTAATAAGACTACACTAGTACACTACATTATACACTACATACTACACTAGTACACTACATACTACACTACTACATACTACACTACATACTACACTACACACTACACTAGTACACTACTACACTACATACTACACTAGTACACTACATACTACACTAGTACACTACACTAGTACACTACATACTACACTACATACTAAATGTGTGATGGTGTCTGTCTAGCTGGGGGTGAAGCGTGTTCACGTTCTCCGAGTGCGTGGTGGTAATAAGACTACACTAGTACACTACATTATACACTACATACTACACTAGTACACTACATACTACACTACTACATACTACACTACATACTACACTACACACTACACTAGTACACTACTACACTACATACTACACTAGTACACTACATACTACACTAGTACACTACATACTACACTAGTACACTACACTAGTACACTACATACTACACTACATACTAAATGTGTGATGGTGTCTGTCTAGCTGGGTGTGAAGCGTGTTCACGTTCTCCGAGTGCGTGGTGGTAATAAGACTACACTAGTACACTACATTATACACTACATGCTACACTAGTACACTACATACTACACTACATACTACACTACATACTAAGTGTGTCTGTGTGACGGTGTCTGTCTAGCTGGGGGTGAAGCGTGTTCACGTTCTCCGAGTGCGTGGTGGTAATAAGACTACACTAGTACACTACATTATACACTACATACTACACTAGTACACTACACTAGTACACTACATACTACACTACATACTAAATGTGTGACGGTGTCTGTCTAGCTGGGGGTGAAGCGTGTTCACGTTCTCCGAGTGCGTGGTGGTAATAAGACTACACTAGTACACTACATTATACACTACATGCTACACTAGTACACTACATTATACACTACATACTAAATGTGTGATGGTGTCTGTCTAGCTGGGGGTGAAGCGTGTTCACGTTCTCCGAGTGCGTGGTGGTAATAAGAAGTTCCGGGCGCTGAGGCTGGACAATGGAAACTTCTCCTGGGGGTCCGAAGGTACGGACAGAGACACACACAGAGACACACACAGAGACACACACAGAGACACACAGACACACACAGAGACACACAGACACAGAGAGACACAGAAAGAGACACACAGACACAGAGAGAGAGAGAGACACAGAGAGACACACAGACACATAGAGACACAGACAGAGAGACACACAGAGAGACACACAGACAGAGAGACACAGAGTGAGACATAGAGACGCACAGAGATGCATATAGAGACACAGAGACGCAGACACACAGAGACACAGACACCGAGAGACAGAGACACACAGAGACACAGACACCGAGAGACAGAGACACAGAGAGAGACAGACACACAGAGACACACGGACACACGGGGAGACACACGGACACACGGGGAGACACAGAGACAGACACACAGAGACACCGAGAGACAGAGAGACAGACACACAGAGACACACGGACACACGGGGAGACACAGAGACAGACACACAGACACTGAGAGACACAGACACACAGACAGACGGAGACACACACAGACAGATGGAGACAGACACTGAGAGAGAGACAGAGACACTGAGAGAGACAGACGGAGACACACGGAGAGACAGATGGAGTCAGACACTGAGAGACAGACAGAGACACTGAGAGAGACAGACAGAGACACTGAGAGAGACAGATAAACGAACGGAGAGAGACACTCACTCACCCACTCATTCAGTCATTCACTCGCTCACTCACCACTCACCCACTCATTCAGTCATTCACTCGCTCACTCACCACTCACTCACCCACACAGTCATTCACTCGCTCACTCACTCACCCACACATTCAGTCATTCACTCGCTCACTCACTCACCCACTCATTCAGTCATTCACTCGCTCACTCACCACTCACTCACTCATTCAGTCATTCAGTCATTCACTCGCTCACTCACCCACACAGTCATTCACTCGCTCACCACTCACCCACTCATTCAGTCATTCACTCGCTCACTCACCACTCACCCACTCATTCAGTCATTCACTCGCTCACTCACCACTCACTCACCCACACAGTCATTCACTCGCTCACTCACTCACCCACACATTCAGTCATTCACTCGCTCACTCACTCACCCACACATTCAGTCATTCACTCGCTCACTCACTCACACATTCAGTCATTCACTCGCTCACCCACTCACCCACACATTCAGTCATTCACTCACTCACCCACACATTCAGTCATTCACTCGCTCACTCACCACTCACTCACCCACACATTCAGTCATTCACTCGCTCACTCACTCACCCACTCCTTCAGTCATTCACTCGCTCACCACTCACTCACCCACACATTCAGTCATTCACTCACTCACTCACTCACCCACACATTCAGTCATTCACTCGCTCACCACTCACTCACCCACACATTCAGTCATTCACTCACTCACTCACCCACACATTCAGTCATTCACTCGCTCACCACTCACTCACCCACACATTCAGTCATTCACTCGCTCACCACTCACTCACCCACACATTCAGTCATTCACTCGCTCACCACTCACTCACCCACACAGTCATTCACTCGCTCACTCACCACTCACCCACTCATTCAGTCATTCACTCGCTCACTCACCACTCACCCACACATTCAGTCATTCACTCGCTCACTCACCACTCACTCACCCACACAGTCATTCACTCGCTCACTCACTCACCCACACATTCAGTCATTCACTCGCTCACTCACTCACCCACTCATTCAGTCATTCACTCGCTCACCACTCACTCACCCACACATTCAGTCATTCACTCACTCACCCACTCATTCAGTCATTCACTCGCTCACTCACTCCTTCAGTCATTCACTCGCTCACCACTCACTCACCCACTCATTCAGTCATTCACTCGCTCACTCACCACTCACCCACTCATTCAGTCATTCACTCGCTCACTCACCACTCACTCACCCACACAGTCATTCACTCGCTCACTCACTCACCCACACATTCAGTCATTCACTCGCTCACTCACCACTCACTCATTCAGTCATTCACTCGCTCACTCACCACTCACTCATTCAGTCATTCACTCGCTCACTCACCACTCACTCACCCACACAGTCATTCACTCGCTCACCACTCACCCACTCATTCAGTCATTCACTCGCTCACTCACCACTCACCCACACATTCAGTCATTCACTCGCTCACTCACTCACACATTCAGTCATTCACTCGCTCACCACTCACCCACACATTCAGTCATTCACTCGCTCACTCACCCACTCATTCAGTCATTCACTCACCCACACATTCAGTCATTCACTCGCTCACCCACTCACCCACACATTCAGTCATTCACTCACTCACCCACACATTCAGTCATTCACTCGCTCACTCACCACTCACTCACCCACACATTCAGTCATTCACTCGCTCACCACTCACTCACCCACACATTCAGTCATTCACTCGCTCACCACTCACTCACCCACACATTCAGTCATTCACTCGCTCACCACTCACTCACCCACTCCTTCAGTCATTCACTCGCTCACTCACTCACCCACTCCTTCAGTCATTCACTCGCTCACCACTCACTCACCCACACATTCAGTCATTCACTCGCTCACTCACTCACCCACTCCTTCAGTCATTCACTCGCTCACCACTCACTCACCCACACATTCAGTCATTCACTCGCTCACTCACTCACCCACTCATTCAGTCATTCACTCGCTCACCACTCACCCACACATTCAGTCATTCACTCGCTCACTCACCACTCACTCATCCACTCATTCAGTCATTCACTCACCCACACATTCAGTCATTCACTCGCTCACCACTCACTCACCCACACATTCAGTCATTCACTCGCTCACCACTCACTCACCCACTCCTTCAGTCATTCACTCGCTCACCACTCACTCACCCACACATTCAGTCATTCACTCGCTCACTCACCACTCACCCACTCATTCAGTCATTCACTCGCTCACTCACCCACTCCTTCAGTCATTCACTCGCTCACCACTCAACCACTCACTCACCCACTCATTCAGTCACTCGCTCACTCACCACTCACCCACTCATTTAGTCATTCACTCACTCACCACTCACCCACTCATTCAGTCATTCACTTACTCACCACTCAACCACTCACTCATTCAGTCATTCACTCGCTCACTCACCACTCACTCACTCTCACTCACCACTCACCCACTCAAGCACTGTCTGTATGTGTGTGTGTCTCTGTGTCTGTGTGTGTGTGTCTGTGTGTGCATGTCTCTGTGTATGTGTGTGTATGTATGTGTGTGTATGTGTGTGTCTCTGTGTCTGTGTGTGCTTGTGTGTGTCTGTGTGTATGTGTGTGTCTCTGTGTGTCTGTGTGTATATGCGTGTGTGCGTGTGTGTGTCTACGGGTGTGTGTGCGTGTGTGTAACTGTGTGTGTGTGTGGGGAGCGATAGTGTAGTGGTTAGCGCTACGCTGTGCTATGAACCTGGCGACCCGGGTTCGATTCCCGCTCACGGCCAACACCAGTGACGATTATCTGAACCGGTCCCGGGCCTCCCCTAGGTCGACTCAGCCTCAAATGAGTACCTGGTGCGGTATGTAGTAAACATTGCCACTAGGGAGACAAAGGCGGTCGGGCGTGGTGCTGGCCACCCACCCCCTCGTGTACCGTTCCGGCCTTCATAGGTGCTCGCTAACAGCACTTGCCCCTACAGTCCGTTAAGGCTATATGGGGGATCTTTGTGTCACCGTGTGTAACTGTGTGTGTGTGTAACTGTGTGTGTATTTGTGTGTGTATGTATATATGTGTGTGTGTGTCTGTGTTTCTGTGTGTATCTGTGTGTGTGTGTATGTATATATGTGTGTGTGTGTCTGTGTGTTTCTGTGTGTGTGTATGTATGTGACTGTGTGTGTAACTGTGTGTGTGTATGTATGTATATATATGTCTGTGTGTGTGTATATGTGTGTGTCACTGTGTGTGTGTGTGTCACTGTGTGTGTGTGTCAATGTGTGTGTGTGTCTATGTGTGTGTGTATCTGTGTGTGAGTGTATCTGTGTGTCACTGTGTGTGTGTAACTGTGTGTGTGACTGTGTGTGTGTGACTGTGTGTATGTATGTATATATATGTCTGTGTGTGTGTGACTGTGTATGTGTCTGTGTGTGTGTGTCTGTGTGTATCTCTGTGTGTGTCACTGTGTGTGTGTATGTATATATATGTCTGTGTGTGTGTGACTGTGTTTGTGTGTGTCTGTGTGTGTGTAACTGTGTGTGTATATATGTGTGTGTCACTGTGTGTGTGTGTCACTGTGTGTATGTGTGTATGTATATATGTGTGTGTGTCTCTGTGTGTGTAACTGTGTGTGTGTATGTATATATGTATGTGTGTGTGAGACTGTGTGTGTGTGTGTAACTGTGTGTATGTATATATGTATGTGTGTGTGTGACTGTGTGTGTGTGTAACTGTGTGTATGTATATGTATGTGTGTGTCTCTGTGTGTGTGTAACTGTGTGTATGTATATGTATGTGTGTGTCTCTGTGTGTGTCACTGTGTGTGTATATGTATATATATGTGTGTGTATGTGTGTATGTATATATATATGTGTGTGTGTGACTGTGTATGTGTGTGTCTGTGTGTATCTCTGTGTGTGTCACTGTGTGTATGTGTGTATGTATATATATGTATGTGTGTGTAACTGTGTGTGTGTAACTGTGTGTGTGTATGTATATATATGTGTGTGTGACTGTGTGTGTGTAACTGTGTGTATGTATATATGTATGTGTGTGTCACTGTGTGTATGTGTGTATGTATATATGTATGTGTGTGTGTAACTGTGTGTGTGTATATATATGTGTGTGTGTGTGTCTCTGTGTGTGTAACTGTGTATGTATATATATGTGTGTGTGTGTGTCTCTGTGTGTGTAACTGTGTGTATGTATATATATGTGTGTGTGTGTGTCTCTGTGTGTGTAACTGTGTGTATGTATATATATGTGTGTGTCACTGTGTGTGTATATGTATATATATGTGTATGTATGTGTGTATATATGTATCTGTGTGTGTCTCTGTGTGTATGTATATATGTATGTGTGTGTATATATGTATGTGTGTGTATGTGTGTATATATGTGTGTGTGTGTGTGTCTCTGTGTGTCACTGTGTGTGTGTGTGTGTATGTCTCTGTGTGTGTAACTGTATGTGTGTATATATATATGTGTGTGTGTCTCTGTGTGTGTCACTGTGTGTGTGTCACTGTGTGTGTGTGTCTCTGTGTGTGTATATGTATATATATGTGTGTATCTCTGTGTGTGTGTATATATATGTGTGTGTATGTGTGTATGTATATATATGTGTGTGTATGTGTGTATATCTATGTATATGTGTGTGTGTGTCTCTGTGTGTGTGTCACTGTGTGTGTGTGTCACTGTGTGTGTGTGTGTATGTGTGTGTGTGTGTCTCTGTGTGTGTATGTATATATATATGTGTGTCTCTGTGTGTATGTATATATATGTGTGTGTGTGTGTATGTATATATGTGTGTGTGTGTATGTAACTGTGTGTGTGTGTGTCTGTGTGTGTCCGTGCAGGCTGCACCCGCAAGTCGCGCATCATCGACGTGGTGTACAACGCGTCCAACAACGAGCTCGTTCGCACCAAGACGCTCGTCAAGAACTGCATCGTGCAGATCGACAGCGGACCGTACCGACAGTGGTACGAGGCTCACTACGCACTGCCGCTAGGCCGCAAGAAGGGGGCAAAGCTGGTGAGTGGGTGGGTGAGTGGGTGGGTGGGTGGGTGAGGGAGTGGGTGGGTGGGTGAGTGGGTGAGTGGGTGAGTGGGTGGGTGAGTGGGTGGGTGAGTGGGTGAGGGAGTGGGTGGGTGAGTGGGTGGGTGAGTGGGTGGATGGGTGAGTGAGTGGGTGAGTGGGTGGGTGGGTGAGTGGGTGAGTGGGTGGGTGAGGGAGTGAGTGGGTGGGTGAGGGAGTGAGTGGGTGGGTGAGTGGGTGGGTGGGTGGGTGAGTGAGTGGGTGGGTGGGTGAGTGGGTGAGTGAGTGTGTGGGTGGGTGAGGGAGTGAGTGGGTGAGTGGGTGGGTGGGTGGGTGAGTGGGTGAGTGGGTGGGTGAGGGAGTGGGTGAGTGAGTGGGTGGGTGAGGGAGTGGGTGGGTGAGTGAGTGAGTGAGTGGGTGGGTGGGTGAGTGAGTGGGTGGGTGGGTGAGGGAGTGAGGGAGTGGGTGGGTGGGTGAGTGGGTGGGTGGGTGGGTGAGTGAGTGGGTGAGTGGGTGAGTGGGTGGGTGGGTGAGTGGGTGGGTGAGTGGGTGAGTGGGTGGGTGGGTGAGTGGGTGGGTGGGTGAGTGGGTGGGTGGGTGGGTGAGTGAATGGGTGGGTGGGTGGGTGAGTGAGTGGGTGGGTGGGTGGGTGAGTGAGTGGGTGAGTGGGTGGGTGAGTGGGTGGGTGAGGGAGTGGGTGGGTGAGTGGGTGGGTGAGTGGGTGGGTGAGAGGGTGGGTGGGTGAGTGGGTGGGTGAGTGAGTGGGTGAGTGGGTGGGTGGGTGAGGGAGTGGGTGAGTGAGTGGGTGGGTGAGGGAGTGGGTGGGTGGGTGGGTGAGTGAGTGGGTGGGTGAGGGAGTGGGTGAGTGAGGGAGTGGGTGAGTGAGGGAGTGGGTGAGTGAGGGAGTGGGTGGGTGAGTGGGTGAGTGGGTGGGTGGGTGAGGTGGTGAGTGGGTGAGGTGGTGGGTGGGTGAGGTGGTGGGTGGGTGAGGTGGTGGGTGGGTGAGGTGGTGGGTGGGTGAGGGGGTGGGTGAGTGAGTGGGTGGGTGGGTGAGAGTGAGTGGGTGGGTGGGTGGGTCAGTGAGTGGGTGGGTGGGTGAGTGGGTGGGTGAGTGAGTGGGTGGGTGAGTGGGTGAGTGGGTGGGTGAGGGAGTGAGTGGGTGGGTGGGTGAGTGGGTGGGTGAGTGAGTGGGTGGGTGGGTGGTGTGAGTGGGTGGGTGAGTGGTGGTGAGTGAGTGGGTGGGTGGGTGAGTGGTGGTGAGGTGGGTGGGTGGGTGAGTGGGTGGGTGAGTGGGTGAGTGAGTGGGTGGTGGGTGGGTGAGTGGGTGAGTGGGTGGGTGGAGTGGGTGAGTGGGTGAGTGGGTGGGTGGTGGGTGAGGTGTGTGAGGGTGGGTGGGTGAGTGGGTGGGTGGGTGAGTGGGTGGGTGAGTGAGTGGGTGAGTGAGTGAGTGAGTGGGTGGTGAGTGGGTGGGTGAGTGAGTGAGTGAGGGGGTGAGTGGGTGAGTGGGTGAGGGAGGTGTGAGTGGGTGGGTGGGTGGAGTGGGTGGGTGGGTGAGTGGGTGGGTGGGTGAGTGGGTGGGTGAGGGGGGTGGGTGGTGGGTGGGTGGGTGGGTGTGAGTGGGTGGGTGAGTGGGTGGGGTGGGTGAGTGGGTGGTGAGTGGGTGGGTGGGTGGGTGAGTGGGTGGGTGAGTGGGTGGGTGGGTGGGGTGAGTGGGTGGGTGGTGGTGAGTGGGGGTTTGAGTGGGTGGTGGGTGGGTGGGTGAGTGGGTGGGTGGGTGAGTGGGTGGGTGAGTGGGTGAGTGAGTGAGTGGGTGGGTGGGTGGGTGGGTGAGTGGGTGGGTGGGTGAGTGGGTGGGTGGGTGGGTGAGTGGGTGGGTGAGTGAGTGGGTGGGTGAGTGAGTGGGTGAGTGGGTGGGTGAGTGAGTGGGTGGGTGAGTGAGTGAGTGGGTGAGTGGGTGGGTGGGTGAGTGGGTGAGTGGGTGGGTGGGTGAGGTGGTGAGTGGGTGAGGTGAGTGGGTGGGTGGGTGTGGGTGAGTGGGTGAGTGGGTGGTGAGTGGGTGAGTGAGTGAGTAGGTGAGTGGGTGAGTGGGTGAGTGGGTGGGTGAGTGAGTGGGTGAGTGGGTGGGTGAGTGAGTGGGTGAGTGGGTGGGTGAGTGGGTGAGTGAGTGAGTGGGTGAGTGAGTGGGTGAGTGAGTGAGTGAGAGGTGAGTGAGTGAGTGGGTGAGTGAGTGGGTGAGGGAGTGGGTGGGTGAGGGAGTGAGTGGGTGGGTGGGTGAGGGAGTGGGTGGGTGGGTGGGTGAGTGAGTGGGTGAGTGGGTGGGTGATGAGTGGGGGGTGAGTGGGTGAGTGGGTGCGTGGGTGAGTGGGTGGGTGGGTGTGAGTGGGTGAGTGAGTGGGTGAGTGGGTGAGTGAGTGGGTGGGTGGTGTGTGAGTGAGTGGGTGGGTGAGTGGGTGGGTGGGTGGGTGAGTGGATGGGTCGATGGTGAGTGGTGGTGAGTAGTAGTGGTGAGTAGTAATGGTGAGTAGTTAGTGGTGAGTAGTAGTGGTGAGTAGTGGTGGTGAGTAGTGGTGGTGAGTAGTGGTGGTGAGTAGTAGTGGTGAGTAGTGGTGATAGTGGTGAGTAGTGATAGTGGTGATGGTGAGTAGTAGTGGTGAGTAGTGGTGAGTAGTGATGGTGAGTATTAGTGGTGGTGAGTGGTGGTGATAGTGGTGAGTAGTGGTGAGTAGTGGTGAGTGGTGGTGGTGAGTAGTAGTGGTGGTGAGTAGTGGTGAGTGGTGAGTAGGAGTGGTGAGTAGTAGTGGTGAGTAGTAGTGGTGAGTAGTGGTGGTGAGTAGTAGTGGTGAGTAGTGGTGGTGAGTAGTAGTAGTAGTGGTGGTGGTGAGTAGTGATGGTGAGTAGTGGTGAGTGGTGATGGTGAGTAGTAGTGGTGAGTAGTTGTAGTGGTGAGTGGTGATAGTGAGTAGTAGTGGTGAGTAGTGATGGTGAGTAGTGGTGAGTAGTAGTGGTGAGTAGTGGTGGTGAGTAGTGGTGATAGTGGTGAGTGGTGGTGAGTAGTAGTGGTGGTGGTAGTAGTGGTGAGTAGTGGTGGTGAGTAGTAGTGGTGGTGATAGTGGTGAGTGGTGGTGAGTAGTGGTGGTGAGTAGTGGTGAGTAGTAGTGCTGAGTAGTGATAGTGGTGATGGTGAGTAGTAGTGGTGAGTAGTGGTGAGTGGTGAGTAGTAGTGGTGAGTATTAGTGGTAGTGGTGGTGAGTAGTGGTGAGTAGTGGTGATGGTGAGTAGTGGTGGTGGTGAGTAGTGATGGTGAGTAGTGGTGAGTAGTGGTGGTGAGTAGTAGTGGTGAGTGGTGGTGAGTAGTAGTGGTAGTGAGTAGTAGTAGTGGTGAGTAGTAGTGGTGAGTGGTGGTGAGTAGTAGTGGTAGTGAGTAGTAGTAGTGGTGAGTAGTAGTGGTAGTGGTGGTGAGTAGTGGTGAGTAGTGGTGGTGGTGAGTAGTGGTGAGTAGTAGTGGTGGTGAGTAGTGGTGAGTGGTGAGTAGGAGTGGTGAGTAGTAGTGGTGAGTAGTGGTGAGTAGTAGTGGTGAGTAGTGGTGGTGAGTAGTAGTGGTGAGTAGTGGTGGTGAGTAGTAGTGGTGAGTAGTGGTGGTGAGTAGTAGTAGTAGTGGTGATAGTGAGTAGTAGTGAGTAGTGGTGATGGTGAGTAGTGGTGAGTAGTAGTGGTGAGTAGTGATGGTGAGTAGTGGTGGTGAGTAGTAGTGGTGAGTAGTGGTGGTGAGTAGTAGTGGTGAGTAGTGGTGGTGAGTAGTAGTGGTGGTGAGTAGTGGTGGTGAGTAGTAGTGGTGAGTAGTGGTGGTGAGTAGTAGTGGTGAGTAGTGGTGGTGAGTAGTAGTAGTAGTGGTGATAGTGAGTAGTAGTGAGTAGTGGTGATGGTGAGTAGTGGTGAGTAGTAGTGGTGAGTAGTGATGGTGAGTAGTGGTGGTGAGTAGTAGTGATGGTGAGTAGTGGTGGTGAGTAGTAGTGGTGAGTAGTGGTGAGTAGTAGTGGTGAGTAGTGATGGTGAGTAGTAGTGGTGGTGAGTAGTGGTGAGTAGTAGTGGTGAGTAGTGGTGGTGAGTAGTGGTGGTGAGTAGTGGTGAGTGGTGGTGGTGAGCGCCTCCCTGTGCTGGTGCAGACAGCGGAGGAGGAGGAGGTTCTCAACAAGAAACGCTCAAAGAAGACCCAGCACAAGTACGAGGAGCGTCGCAAGAACGCCAAACTCGCTCCACTGTTGGACGAGCAGTTCCTGCAGGGCAAGCTGCTGGGTGAGACACTCACAGACACACACAGAGACACAGAGAGACACACAGAGAGACACAGAGACACACAGAGAGACACACAGAGACACAGAGACACACAGAGAGAGAGACACAGAGACACAGAGAGACAGACATAGAGACACAGACAGACACACAGAGACACACAGAGACAGACAGACACACAGAGACACACAGAGACACAGAGAGAGACACAGAGAGAGACACAGAGACACACACAGAGACACACACAGACACACAGAGACACACACACACACACAGAGAGACACAGAGACACACAGAGACACACACAGACACACAGACACACACAGACACACACAGAGACAGAGACACACACACAGAGACACAGAGAGACACACACACAGAGACACACACACAGACAAACACACACAGACACACACACAGACACACACACACAGACACAGACACACAGACACAGAGACACACAGAGACACACAGACACACAGAGACACACACAGAGATACACACACAGAGACACACACACAGAGACACACACACAGAGACACACACAGAGACACACACACAGAGACACACACAGAGACACACACAGAGACACAGAGAGACACACAGAGACAGAGACACACGCAGAGACACACGCAGAGACACACGCAGAGACACACGCAGAGACACACAGAGACACAGACACACAGAGACACACAGAGACACACACACAGAGACACAGAGACACACACGAGAGAAGGAGACACTGAGATAGACACTGGGAGAGAGACGGGGGGGGGGTATGGCCATGTTGTCGATGTTACAATGTGTCTAACCACGCGTGTCTGTGTGTGTGTCTCTGTGTGTGTCTCTGTGTGTGTCTCTGTCTCTGTGTGTGTCTCTGTGTGTCTCTGTGTGTGTGTGTCTCTGTGTGTGTGTGTCTCTGTGTGTGTGTGTCTCTGTGTCTCTGTGTGTGTGTGTCTCTGTGTCTCTGTGTGTGTGTGTCTGTGTGTGTGTCTCTGTGTGTGTGTCTCTGTGTGTGTCTCTGTCTCTGTGTGTGTCTCTGTGTGTCTCTGTGTGTGTGTGTCTCTGTGTGTGTGTGTGTCTCTGTGTGTGTGTGTCTCTGTGTCTCTGTGTGTGTGTGTCTCTGTGTGTCTGTGTGTGTGTCTCTGTGTGTGTGTCTCTGTGTGTGTGTGTCTGTGTGTGTGTGTCTGTGTGTGTGTCTGTGTGTGTGTGTCTCTGTGTGTGTGTCTCTGTGTGTGTGTCTCTGTGTGTCTGTGTGTGTCTCTGTGTGTGTCTCTGTGTGTGTGTCTCTGTGTGTCTCTGTGTGTCTCTGTGTGTGTGTGTGTGTCTGTGTGTGTCTCTGTGTGTCTCTGTGTGTCTCTGTGTCTCTGTGTGTCTCTGTGTGTGTCTCTGTCTCTGTGTGTGTCTCTGTGTGTCTCTGTGTGTGTGTGTCTCTGTGTGTGTGTGTCTCTGTGTGTGTGTGTCTCTGTGTCTCTGTGTGTGTGTGTCTCTGTGTCTCTGTGTGTGTGTGTCTGTGTGTGTGTCTCTGTGTGTGTGTCTCTGTGTGTGTGTCTCTGTGTGTGTCTCTGTCTCTGTGTGTGTCTCTGTGTGTCTCTGTGTGTGTGTGTCTCTGTGTGTGTGTGTCTCTGTGTGTGTGTGTCTCTGTGTCTCTGTGTGTGTCTGTGTGTGTGTCTCTGTGTCTCTCTGTGTGTGTCTGTGTGTCTCTGTGTGTCTCTGTGTGTGTCTCTGTGTGTGTGTCTGTGTGTCTCTGTGTGTCTCTGTGTGTGTCTGTGTGTGTCTGTGTGTGTGTGTGTCTCTGTGTGTGTCTCTCTCTGTGTCTCTGTGTGTGCAGCGTGCCTGGCCTCCCGTCCAGGCCAGTGTGGCCGTGCCGATGGCTACGTGCTGGAGGGCAAGGAGCTGGAGTTCTACCTGCGCAAGATCCGGGCTAAGAAGGGCAAGTAGGGGGAAGACGAGCAGGTGGTGGTGGTGGTGGTGATGGTGGTGGTAGTAGTGGTGGTGGTGGTGATGGTGGTGGGTTAACACCCCCACCACCATCACCACCACCACGTGCTAGCGGTGGTGGTGGTGGTGATGGTGGTGGGTTAACATCACCACCATCACCACCACCACGTGCTAGCGGTGGTGGTGGTGATGGTGGTGGTGGTGGTGATGGTGGTGGGTTAACATCACCACCATCACCACCACCACGTGCTAGCGGTGGTGGTGGTGATGGTGGTGGTGGTGGTGATGGTGGTGGGTTAACATCACCACCATCACCACCATCACGTGCTAGCGGTGACATCAGTACCAATAAACATCTCGCTTTACACACCCCCTCGTGTGTGTCGGTGTTGTGGGTGGGTGAGAGTGTGGGTGGGTGGTGGTGGTGTTGGGGGTGGTGGTGATGATGGTGGTGGTGGTGATGGTGGTGATGGTGGTGGTGATGGTGGTGGTGGTGGTGATGGTGGTGGGTTACCACCACCATCACCACCATCACGTGCTAGCGGTGGTGATGGTGGTGGTGTTAACCACCATCACCACCATCACGTGCTAGCGGTGGTGATGGTGGTGGGTTAACACCATCACCACCATCACCACCAGCACGTGCTAGCGGTGGTGGCGATGGTGACATCGGTACCAATAAACATCTCGCTTTACACACCCCCTCGTGTGTGTCGGTGTTGTGGGTGGGTGAGTGAGTCGGTGAGTGAGTGGGTGAGTGGGTGGTGGTGGTGGTGGTGTTGGGGGTGGTGGTGGTGGTGATGGTGGTGGGTTAACACCACCACCACCATCACGTGCTAGCGGTGGTGATGGTGGTGGTGTTAACCACTATCACCACCATCACGTGCTAGCGGTGACATCAGTACCAATAAACATCTCGCTTTACACACCCCCTCGTGTGTGTCGGTGTTGTGGGTGACTGAGTGCGTGGGTGAGTGTGGGAGTGGATGAGTGAGAGAGGAGGGTGGGTGAGAGGGTGATTGGGTGAGTGAGTGCGTCGGTGGCTGATTGGGTGAGTGGAGTGGGTGGGTGAGAGAGGTGAGTGAGTGTGTGGGTGAGATCCACACTCAACGAGATCCATAAAAACCCACAGCCTCACAGAGACCCACATAGACTCACAGACTGACAGTGACCCACAGAGACCAGGCGAGGTGGTCAACATCTACCACGACCTCCTGTAGACCAGGCGAGGTGGTCAACATCTACCACGACCTCCTGTAGACCAGGCGAGGTGGTCAACATCTACCACTACCTCCTGTAGACCAGGCGAGGTGGTCAACGTCTACCACGACCTCCTGTAGACCAGGCGAGGTGGTCAACATCTACCACGACCTCCTGTAGACCAGGCGAGGTGGTCAACATCTACCACGACCTCCTGTAGACCAGGCGAGGTGGTCAACGTCTACCACGACCTCCTGTAGACCAGGGTGCTGCTACTCGCTCAACGATGGAGACACTGTTACCACTCAGCCACTCACTCATTCAGCCCCTCACTCAGCCACTCAGCCACTCAGTCACTCATTCAGCCCCTCAGCCACTCACTCAGCCACTCATTCAGCCACTCAGTCACTCATTCAGCCACTCACTCAGCCACTCACAGCCACTCAGCCACTCAGTCACTCATTCAGTCACTCATTCAGCCACTCAGTCACTCATTCAGCCACTCAGCCACTCACTCAGTCACTCATTCAGCCACTCAGCCACTCACCCACTCAGTCACTCAGCCACTCACTCAGCCATTCATCCACCCACTCACCCACCTACTCACTAATCCAGCCACCCACTCAACCACCCGATCACACACCAACCCACCCACTCACCCATTTAACCACCCAATCACCCACCCAATCACTCACCCACCCACTTAGTCACTCATTCAGCCACTCACCCACCCACTCAGTCACTTATTCAGCCACTCAGGCACTCACTCAGCCACTCATTCAGCCACTCAGCCACTCACTCAGCCACTCACTCACTCAGCCACTCACTCAGCCACTCACCCAGCCACTCACTCAGCCACTCACCCAGCCACTCAGCCACTCACTTAGCCACTCACTCAGCCACTCATTCACTCAGTCACTCATTCAGCCACTCACTCAGCCACTCACTCAGCCACTCACTCAGTCACTCATTCAGCCACTCAGCCACTCACTCAGTCACTCACTCAGCCACTCAGCCATTTAACCACCCAATCACTCACCCACCCAATCACTCATCCACCCACCCACTCAGCCACCCATTCACTCAGTGAGTGAGTGGGTGGGTGAGTGGGTGGGTGAGTGGGTGGATGAGTGGGTGAGTGAGTTAGTGGGTGAGTGAGTGGTGAGTGAGTGAGATGGTGAGTGGGTGGGTGATTGGGTGGTTAAATGGTTGAGTGGGTAGGTGAGTGAGTGGGTGAGTGAATGGGTGAGTGAGTGAGAGGGTGAGTGAGAGCGTGAGTGGGTGAGTGAGTGGGTGGGTGGGTGAGTGGGTGGGTGAGTGGGTGGGTGAGTGGGTGGGTGAGTGAGTGAGAGGGTGAGTGGGTGAGTGGGGGTGGGTGAGTGAGTAGGTGAGTGGGTGGGTGAGTGGGTGGGTGAGTGGGTGAGTGAGTGAGAGGGTGAGTGGGTGGGTGAGTAGGTTGGTGAGTGGGTGGGTGAGTGGGTGAGTGAGTAGATGGGTGGGTGAGTGAGTCGTTGGGTGAGTGAGAGGGTGAGTGAGTGAGTGGGTGAGTGAGTGTGTGGTTGAGTGAGTGAGTTAGTGGGTGAGTGAGTGTGTGAGTTGGTGTTTAAGTGGGTGAGTGAGTGAGTGAGTGGGTGAAGTGAGTGAATGAGTGGATGGTTGAGTGGGTGAGTGAGTGGGTGGTTAAGTGGGTGAGTGAGTGGCTGAGTGAATGAGTAGCTGAGTGAGTGAGTGGCTGAGTGAATGAGTAGCTGAGTGAGTGAGTGGCTGAGTGAGTGAGTAGCTGAGTGAATGACTGAGTGCGTGAGTGAGTAGCTGACTGAGTGAGTGGCTGTGTGGGTGAGTGAGTGACTGAGTGAGTATCTCACTGAATGAGTGGCTGAGTGAGTGAGTATCTCACTCTGTAAGTAGCTGAGTGAGTGACTGAGTAAGTGGCTGAGTGAGTGATTGAGTGGCTAAGTGAGTGAGTGGCTGGGTGAGTGAGTGGCTGAATGGGCGAGTGAGTGGCTGAGTGAGTGAGTGAATGAGTGGGTGGTTGAGTGGGTGAGTGAGTGAGTGAGTGGCTGAGTGAGTGAGTGAGTGGCTGAGTGAGTTATTGAGTGGCTAAGTGAGTGAGTGGCTGGGTGAGTGAGTGGCTGAATGGGCGAGTGAGTGGCTGAGTGAGTGAGTGAATGAGTGGGTGGTTGAGTGGGTGAGTGAGTGAGTGAGTGGCTGAGTGAGTGAGTGAGTGGCTGAGTGAGTGAGTGGCTGAGTGAGTGAGTGAATGAGTGGGTGGTTGAGTGGGTGAGTGAGTGAGTGAGTGGCTGAGTGAGTGAGTGAGTGGCTGAGTGAGTGAGTGAGTGGCTGAGTGAGTGAGTGAATGAGTGGGTGGTTGAGTGGGTGAGTGAGTGAGTGAGTGGCTGAGTGAGTGAGTGAGTGGCTGAGTGAGTGAGTAGTTAAGGATTTTCATCATCAGCTGGAGCAGCAGCATCATCAGCGGCAGCTGGAGCTGCATCATAATCAGCATCATCAGCAGCAGCATCAGCAGCAGCATCAGCAGCATCATCAGCATCATCATCAGCAGCATCATCATCAGCAGCATCATCAGCAGCATCATCATCAGAAGCATCATCAGCATCATCAGCAGCATCATCAGCATCAGCAGCATCATCATCAGAAGCATTATCAGCATCAGCAGCATCATCAGCAGCATCAGCAGCATCATCAGCATCAGCAGCATCATCATCAGCAGCAGCATCATCAACGCCATCATCATCATCAACGCCATCAGCGCCATCATCAGCGCCATCATCATCAACGCCATCATCATCATCAACGCCATCATCATCATCAACGCCATCATCATCATCAGCGCCATCATCGCCATCATCATCAACGCCATCATCATCATCAGCGCCATCATCGCCATCATCATCATCAGCGCCATCATCATCAACGCTATCATCATCAACGCCATCATCATCATCAGCGCCATCATCGCCATCATCATCAACGCCATCATCATCATCAGCGCCATCATCGCCATCATCATCATCATCAGCGCCATCATCATCAACGCTATCATCATCAACGCCATCATCATCATCAGCGCCATCATCGCCATCATCATCATCAACGCCATCAGCCCGAACGCTCCCACAAAGCAGAGCGGCTGGATAGGGCCACTCCGATTTGACAATAACCAGACACAGTCAGATACAGTCACTCACAGTCAGATACAGACACTCACAGACAGACACAGTCAGATACAGTCAGATACAGTCACTCACAGTCAAATACAGGCACAGTCAGATACAGACACTCACAGTCAGATACAGTCAGACACAGTCAGATACAGACACTCACAGTCAGATACAGTCACTCACAGTCAGAGACAGACACTCACAGTCAGATACAGACACTCACAGTCAGATACAGTCAGACACAGTCAGATACAGACACTCACAGTCAGATACAGTCACTCACAGTCAGATACAGTCACTCACAGTCAGAGACAGACACTCACAGTCAGAGACAGACACTCACAGTCAGATACAGACACTCACAGTCAGATACAGTCACTCACAGTCAGATACAGTCAGACACAGTCAGATACAGACACTCACAGTCAGATACAGACACTCACAGTCAGATACAGTCAGACACAGTCAGATACAGACACTCACAGTCAGATACAGTCACTCACAGTCAGATACAGTCACTCACAGTCAGAGACAGACACTCACGGTCAGAGACAGACACTCACAGTCAGAGACAGACACTCACAGTCAGAGACAGTCACTCACAGTCAGAGACAGACACTCACAGTCAGATACAGACACTCACAGTCACATACAGACACTCACAGTCAGATACAGTCACTCACAGTCAGATACAGACACTCACAGTCAGATACAGACACTCACAGTCACATACAGACACTCACAGTCAGATACAGTCACTCACAGTCAGATACAGACACTCACAGTCAGATACAGTCACTCACAGTCAGATACAGACACTCACAGTCAGATACAGACACTCACAGTCAGATACAGTCAGACACAGTCAGATACAGACACTCACAGTCAGATACAGTCACTCAGAGTCAGATACAGTCACTCACAGTCAGAGACAGTAACTCACAGTCAGAGACAGTCACTCACAGTCAGATACAGACACTCACAGTCAGATACAGACACTCACAGTCAGATACAGACACTCACAGTCAGATTCACTCACAGTCAGATACAGACACTCACAGTCAGATACAGACACTCACAGTCAGATACAGTCATTCACAGTCAGATACAGACACTCACAGTCAGAGACAGACACTCACAGTCAGAGACACTCCCAGTCAGATACAGTCACTCACAGTCAGATACAGACACTCACAGTCAGATACAGACACTCACAGTCAGATACAGTCACTCACAGTTAGAGACAGTCACTCACAGTCAGATACAGACACTCACAGTCAGATACAGTCACTCACAGTCAGATACATACACTCACAGTCAGAAACAGACACTCACAGTCAGAAACATACACTCACAGTCAGAAACAGACACTCACAGTCAGAGACAGACACTCACAGTCAGACACAGTCACTCACAGTGAGAGACAGACACTCACAGTCAGAGACAGACACTCACAGTCAGATACAGACACTCACAGTCAGAGACAGACTCTCACAGTCAGATACAGACACTCACAGTCAGATACAGACACTCACAGTCAGAAACAGACACTCACAGTCAGATACAGTCACTCACAGTCAGAGACAGACTCTCACAGTCAGATACAGACACTCACAGTCAGATACAGTCACTCACAGTCAGATACAGACACTCACAGTCAGAGACAGACTCTCACAGTCAGATACAGACACTCACAGTCAGATACAGACACTCACAGTCAGAAACAGACACTCACAGTCAGATACAGTCATTCACAGTCAGATACAGACACTCACAGTCAGAGACAGACACTCACAGTCATATACAGACACTCACAGTCAGAGACAGACACTCACAGTCAGAGACAGACACTCACAGTCAGAGACAGACACTCACAGTCAGATACAGTCACTCACAGTCATAAACAGACACTCACAGTCAGATACAGACACTCACAGTCAGAGACAGACACTCACAGTCAGATATAGACACTCACAGTCAGATACAGTCACTTACAGTCAGATACAGACACTCACAGTCAGATACAGTCACTCACAGTCAGATACAGACACTCACAGTCAGATACAGTCATTCACAGTCAGAGACAGTCCCTCACAGTCAGATACAGACACTCACAGTCAGATACAGTCACTCACAGTCAGATACAGTCACTCACAGTCAGATACAGACACTCACAGTCAGATACAGTCACTCACAGTCAGATACAGTCACTCACAGTCAGAGACAGACACTCACAGTCAGAGACAGACACTCACAGTCAGAGACAGACACTCACAGTCAGATACAGACACTCACAGTCACATACAGACACTCACAGTCAGATACAGTCACTCACAGTCAGATACAGACACTCACAGTCAGATACAGACACTCACAGTCACATACAGACACTCACAGTCAGATACAGTCACTCACAGTCAGATACAGACACTCACAGTCAGATACAGTCACTCACAGTCAGATACAGACACTCACAGTCAGATACAGACACTCACAGTCAGATACAGTCAGACACAGTCAGATACAGACACTCACAGTCAGATACAGTCACTCAGAGTCAGATACAGTCACTCACAGTCAGAGACAGTAACTCACAGTCAGAGACAGTCACTCACAGTCAGATACAGACACTCACAGTCAGATACAGACACTCACAGTCAGATACAGACACTCACAGTCAGATTCACTCACAGTCAGATACAGACACTCACAGTCAGATACAGACACTCACAGTCAGATACAGTCATTCACAGTCAGATACAGACACTCACAGTCAGAGACAGACACTCACAGTCAGAGACACTCCCAGTCAGATACAGTCACTCACAGTCAGATACAGACACTCACAGTCAGATACAGACACTCACAGTCAGATACAGTCACTCACAGTTAGAGACAGTCACTCACAGTCAGATACAGACACTCACAGTCAGATACAGTCACTCACAGTCAGATACATACACTCACAGTCAGAAACAGACACTCACAGTCAGAAACATACACTCACAGTCAGAAACAGACACTCACAGTCAGAGACAGACACTCACAGTCAGACACAGTCACTCACAGTCAGAGACAGACACTCACAGTCAGAGACAGACACTCACAGTCAGATACAGACACTCACAGTCAGAGACAGACTCTCACAGTCAGATACAGACACTCACAGTCAGATACAGACACTCACAGTCAGAAACAGACACTCACAGTCAGATACAGTCACTCACAGTCAGAGACAGACTCTCACAGTCAGATACAGACACTCACAGTCAGATACAGTCACTCACAGTCAGATACAGTCACTCACAGTCAGATACAGATACAGTCACTCACAGTCAGATACAGACACTCACAGTCAGATACAGACACTCACAGTCAGATACCGTCACTCACAGTCAGATACAGACACTCACAGTCAGATACAGTCACTCACAGTCAGAGACAGACACTCACAGTCATATACAGACACTCACAGTCAGAGACAGACACTCACAGTCAGAGACAGACACTCACAGTCAGATACAGTCACTCACAGTCAGAGACAGACACTCACAGTCAGATACAGTCACTCACAGTCATAAACAGACACTCACAGTCAGATACAGACACTCACAGTCAGAGACAGACACTCACAGTCAGATATAGACACTCACAGTCAGATACAGTCACTTACAGTCAGATACAGACACTCACAGTCAGATACAGTCACTCACAGTCAGATACAGACACTCACAGTCAGATACAGTCATTCACAGTCAGAGACAGTCCCTCACAGTCAGATACAGACACTCACAGTCAGATACAGTCACTCACAGTCAGATACAGACACTCACAGTCAGATACAGACACTCACAGTCAGAGACAGACACTCACAGTCAGAGACAGACACTCACAGTCAGATACAGACACTCACAGTCAGAGACAGACACTCACAGTCAGATACAGTCACTCACAGTCAGATACAGTCACTCACAGTCAGATACAGACACTCACAGTTAGAGACAGACACTCACAGTCAGATACAGACACTCACAGTCAGATACAGACACTCACAGTCAGATACAGTCACTCACAGTCAGAGACAGTCACTCACAGTCAGAGACAGTCACTCACAGTCAGATACAGTCACTCACAGTCAGATACAGACACTCACAGTCAGATACAGACACTCACAGTCAGATACAGTCACTCACAGTCAGAGACACTCACAGTCAGATACAATCACTCACAGTCAGATACAGACACTCACAGTCAGATACAGTCACTTAAAGTCAGATACAGACACTCACAGTCAGATACAGTCAATCACAGTCAGATACAGACACTCACAGTCAGATACAGTCATTCACAGTCAGAGACAGTCCCTCACAGTCAGATACAGACACTCACAGTCAGATACAGTCACTCACAGTCAGATACAGACACTCACAGTCAGATACAGACACTCAAAGTCAGAGACAGACACTCACAGTCAGAGACAGACACTCACAGTCAGATACAGACACTCACAGTCAGAGACAGACACTCACAGTCAGATACAGTCACTCACAGTCAGATACAGTCACTCACAGTCAGATACAGACACTCACAGTTAGAGACAGACACTCACAGTCAGATACAGACACTCACAGTCAGATACAGACACTCACAGTCAGATACAGTCACTCACAGTCAGAGACAGTCACTCACAGTCAGAGACAGTCACTCACAGTCAGATACAGTCACTCACAGTCAGATACAGACACTCACAGTCAGATACAGACACTCACAGTCAGATACAGTCACTCACAGTCAGAGACACTCACAGTCAGATACAATCACTCACAGTCAGATACAGACACTCACAGTCAGATACAGACACTCACAGTCAGATACAGTCATTCACAGTCAGAGACAGTCCCTCACAGTCAGATACAGACACTCACAGTCAGATACAGTCACTCACAGTTAGATACAGACACTCACAGTCAGATACAGACACTCACAGTCAGATACAGTCATTCACAGTCAGAGACAGTCCCTCACAGTCAGATACAGACACTCACAGTCAGATACAGTCACTCACAGTCAGATACAGTCACTCACAGTCAGATACAGACACTCACAGTCAGAGACAGACACTCACAGTCAGATACAGACACTCACAGTCAGATACAGTCACTCACAGTTAGATACAGACACTCACAGTCACATACAGACACTCACAGTCAGAGACAGACACTCACAGTCAGATACAGTCACTCACAGTCAGAGACAGACACTCACAGTCAGAGACAGACACTCACAGTCAGATACAGTCACTCACAGTCAGATACAGACACTCACAGTCAGAGACAGACACTCACAGTCAGATATAGACACTCACAGTCAGATACAGACACTCACAGTCAGAGACACTCACAGTCAGATACAGTCACTCACAGTCAGATACAGACACTCACAGTCAGATACAGACACTCACAGTCAGATACAGTCACTCACAGTCAGAGACAGACACTCACAGTCAGATACAGTCACTCACAGTCAGAGACAGACACTCACAGTCAGAGACAGACACTCACAGTCAGATACAGACACTCACAGTCAGAGACAGACACTCACAGTCAGATACAGACACTCACAGTCAGATACAGTCACTCACAGTCAGATACAGACACTCACAGTCAGAGACAGACACTCACAGTCAGAGACAGACACTCACAGTCAGATACAGTCACTCACAGTCAGAGACAGACACTCACAGTCAGATACAGTCACTCACAGTCATAAACAGACACTCACAGTCAGATACAGACACTCACAGTCAGAGACAGACACTCACAGTCAGATATAGACACTCACAGTCAGATACAGACACTCACAGTCAGATACAGACACTCACAGTCAGAAACATACACTCACAGTCAGAGACAGACACTCACAGTCAGAGACAGACACTCACAGTCAGATACAGTCACTCACAGTCCGAGACAGACACTCACAGTCAGATACAGACACTCACAGTCAGATACAGACATTCACAGTCAGATACAGTCACTCACAGTCAGAAACAGTCACTCACAATCAGAGACAGACACTCACAGTCAGATACAGACACTCACAGTCAGATACAGTCACTCACAGTCAGAGACAGACACTCACAGTCAGAGACAGACACTCACAGTCAGATACAGACACTCACAGTCAGATACAGACACTCACAGTCAGATACAGACACTCACAGTCAGAGACAGACACTCACAGTCAGATACAGACACTCACAGTCAGATACAGTCACTCACAGTCAGATACAGACACTCACAGTCAGAGACAGACACTCACAGTCAGATACAGACACTCACAGTCAGATACAGTCACTCACAGTCAGAGACAGACACTCACAGTCAGAGACAGACACTCACAGTCAGAGACAGACACTCACAGTCAGATACAGTCACTCACAGTCAGAGACAGACACTCACAGTCAGATACAGACACTCACAGTCAGATACAGTCACTCAGAGTCAGATACAGTCACTCACAGTCAGAGACAGTCACTCACAGTCAGAGACAGTCACTCACAGTCAGATACAGTCACTCACAGTCAGATACAGACACTCACAGTCAGAGACAGACACTCACAGTCAGATACAGTCACTCACAGTCAGATACAGACACTCACAGTCAGATACAGTCACTCAGTCAGAGACAGACACTCACAGTCAGAGACAGACACTCACAGTCAGATTCACTCACAGTCAGATAAAGACACTCACAGTCAGATACAGTCACTCACAGTCAGAGACACTCACAGTCAGATACAGTCACTCACAGTCAGATACAGACACTCACAGTCAGATACAGACACTCACAGTCAGATACAGACACTCACAGTCAGATACAGTCATTCACAGTCAGAGACAGTCCCTCACAGTCAGATACAGACACTCACAGTCAGATACAGTCACTCACAGTCAGATACAGTCACTCACAGTCAGATACAGACACTCACAGTTAGAGACAGACACTCACAGTCAGATACAGACACTCACAGTCAGATACAGACACTCACAGTCAGATACAGTCACTCACAGTCAGAGACAGTCACTCACAGTCAGAGACAGTTACTCACAGTCAGATACAGTCACTCACAGTCAGATACAGACACTCACAGTTAGAGACAGACACTCACAGTCAGATACAGACACTCACAGTCAGATACAGTCACTCACAGTTAGATACAGACACTCACAGTCATATACAGACACTCACAGTCAGAGACAGACACTCACAGTCAGATACAGTCACTCACAGTCAGAGACAGACACTCACAGTCAGAGACAGACATTCACAGTCAGATACAGTCACTCACAGTCATAAACAGACACTCACAGTCAGATACAGACACTCACAGTCAGAGACAGACACTCACAGTCAGATATAGACACTCACAGTCAGATACAGACACTCACAGTCAGAGACACTCACAGTCAGATACAGTCACTCACAGTCAGATACAGACACTCACAGTCAGAGACAGACACTCACAGTCAGAGACAGACACTCACAGTCAGAGACAGACACTCACAGTCAGATACAGTCACTCACAGTCAGATACAGACACTCACAGTCAGAGACAGACACTCACAGTCAGAGACAGACACTCACAGTCAGATACAGTCACTCACAGTCAGAAACAGACACTCACAGTCAGATACAGTCACTCACAGTCAGATACAGACACTCACAGTCAGATACAGTCACTCACAGTCAGATACAGACACTCACAGTCAGATACAGTCACTCAGTCAGATACAGTCATTCACAGTCAGATACAGTCACTCACAGTCAGATTCACTCACAGTCAGATACAGTCACTCACATTCAGATAAAGACACTCACAGTCAGATACAGACACTCACAGTCAGATACAGTCACTCACAGTCAGAAACAGACACTCACAGTCAGATGCAGTCACTCACAGTCAGATACAGACACTCACAGTCAGATACAGACACTCACAGTCAGATACAGGCACTCACAGTCAGATGCAGTCACTCACAGTCAGAGACAGACACTCACAGTCAGATACAGTCACTCACAGTCAGAAACAGACACTCACAGTCAGATACAGTCACTCACAGTCAGAGACAGACACTCACAGTCAGATACAGTCACTCACAGTCAGATACAGACACTCACAGTCAGAGACAGACACTCACAGTCAGATATAGACACTCACAGTCAGATACAGACACTCACAGTCAGAGACACTCACAGTCAGATACAGTCACTCACAGTCAGATACAGACACTCACAGTCAGATACAGACACTCACAGTCAGATACAGTCACTCACAGTCAGAGACAGACACTCACAGTCAGATACAGTCACTCACAGTCAGAGACAGACACTCACAGTCAGAGACAGACACTCACAGTCAGATACAGACACTCACAGTCAGAGACAGACACTCACAGTCAGATACAGACACTCACAGTCAGATACAGTCACTCACAGTCAGATACAGACACTCACAGTCAGAGACAGACACTCACAGTCAGAGACAGACACTCACAGTCAGATACAGTCACTCACAGTCAGAGACAGACACTCACAGTCAGATACAGTCACTCACAGTCATAAACAGACACTCACAGTCAGATACAGACACTCACAGTCAGAGACAGACACTCACAGTCAGATATAGACACTCACAGTCAGATACAGACACTCACAGTCAGATACAGACACTCACAGTCAGAAACATACACTCACAGTCAGAGACAGACACTCACAGTCAGAGACAGACACTCACAGTCAGATACAGTCACTCACAGTCCGAGACAGACACTCACAGTCAGATACAGACACTCACAGTCAGATACAGACATTCACAGTCAGATACAGTCACTCACAGTCAGAAACAGTCACTCACAATCAGAGACAGACACTCACAGTCAGATACAGACACTCACAGTCAGATACAGTCACTCACAGTCAGAGACAGACACTCACAGTCAGAGACAGACACTCACAGTCAGATACAGACACTCACAGTCAGATACAGACACTCACAGTCAGATACAGACACTCACAGTCAGAGACAGACACTCACAGTCAGATACAGACACTCACAGTCAGATACAGTCACTCACAGTCAGATACAGACACTCACAGTCAGAGACAGACACTCACAGTCAGATACAGACACTCACAGTCAGATACAGTCACTCACAGTCAGAGACAGACACTCACAGTCAGAGACAGACACTCACAGTCAGAGACAGACACTCACAGTCAGATACAGTCACTCACAGTCAGAGACAGACACTCACAGTCAGATACAGACACTCACAGTCAGATACAGTCACTCAGAGTCAGATACAGTCACTCACAGTCAGAGACAGTCACTCACAGTCAGAGACAGTCACTCACAGTCAGATACAGTCACTCACAGTCAGATACAGACACTCACAGTCAGATACAGACACTCACAGTCAGATACAGTCACTCACAGTCAGATACAGACACTCACAGTCAGATACAGTCACTCACAGTCAGAGACAGACACTCACAGTCAGAGACAGACACTCACAGTCAGATTCACTCACAGTCAGATAAAGACACTCACAGTCAGATACAGTCACTCACAGTCAGAGACACTCACAGTCAGATACAGTCACTCACAGTCAGATACAGACACTCACAGTCAGATACACACACTCACAGTCAGATACAGACACTCACAGTCAGATACAGTCATTCACAGTCAGAGACAGTCCCTCACAGTCAGATACAGACACTCACAGTCAGATACAGTCACTCACAGTCAGATACAGTCACTCACAGTCAGATACAGACACTCACAGTTAGAGACAGACACTCACAGTCAGATACAGACACTCACAGTCAGATACAGACACTCACAGTCAGATACAGTCACTCACAGTCAGAGACAGTCACTCACAGTCAGAGACAGTTACTCACAGTCAGATACAGTCACTCACAGTCAGATACAGACACTCACAGTTAGAGACAGACACTCACAGTCAGATACAGACACTCACAGTCAGATACAGTCACTCACAGTTAGATACAGACACTCACAGTCATATACAGACACTCACAGTCAGAGACAGACACTCACAGTCAGATACAGTCACTCACAGTCAGAGACAGACACTCACAGTCAGAGACAGACATTCACAGTCAGATACAGTCACTCACAGTCATAAACAGACACTCACAGTCAGATACAGACACTCACAGTCAGATACAGTCACTCACAGTCAGAGACAGACACTCACAGTCAGAGACAGACACTCACAGTCAGATACAGTCACTCACAGTCAGAAACAGACACTCACAGTCAGATACAGTCACTCACAGTCAGATACAGACACTCACAGTCAGATACAGTCACTCACAGTCAGATACAGACACTCACAGTCAGATACAGTCACTCAGTCAGATACAGTCATTCACAGTCAGATACAGTCACTCACAGTCAGATTCACTCACAGTCAGATACAGTCACTCACATTCAGATAAAGACACTCACAGTCAGATACAGACACTCACAGTCAGATACAGTCACTCACAGTCAGAAACAGACACTCACAGTCAGATGCAGTCACTCACAGTCAGATACAGACACTCACAGTCAGATACAGACACTCACAGTCAGATACAGGCACTCACAGTCAGATGCAGTCACTCACAGTCAGAGACAGACACTCACAGTCAGATACAGTCACTCACAGTCAGAAACAGACACTCACAGTCAGATACAGTCACTCACAGTCAGAGACAGACACTCACAGTCAGATACAGTCACTCACAGTCAGATACAGACACTCACAGTCAGAGACAGACACTCACAGTCAGATATAGACACTCACAGTCAGATACAGACACTCACAGTCAGAGACACTCACAGTCAGATACAGTCACTCACAGTCAGATACAGACACTCACAGTCAGATACAGACACTCACAGTCAGATACAGTCACTCACAGTCAGAGACAGACACTCACAGTCAGATACAGTCACTCACAGTCAGAGACAGACACTCACAGTCAGAGACAGACACTCACAGTCAGATACAGACACTCACAGTCAGAGACAGACACTCACAGTCAGATACAGACACTCACAGTCAGATACAGTCACTCACAGTCAGATACAGACACTCACAGTCAGAGACAGACACTCACAGTCAGAGACAGACACTCACAGTCAGATACAGTCACTCACAGTCAGAGACAGACACTCACAGTCAGATACAGTCACTCACAGTCATAAACAGACACTCACAGTCAGATACAGACACTCACAGTCAGAGACAGACACTCACAGTCAGATATAGACACTCACAGTCAGATACAGACACTCACAGTCAGATACAGACACTCACAGTCAGAAACATACACTCACAGTCAGAGACAGACACTCACAGTCAGAGACAGACACTCACAGTCAGATACAGTCACTCACAGTCCGAGACAGACACTCACAGTCAGATACAGACACTCACAGTCAGATACAGACATTCACAGTCAGATACAGTCACTCACAGTCAGAAACAGTCACTCACAATCAGAGACAGACACTCACAGTCAGATACAGACACTCACAGTCAGATACAGTCACTCACAGTCAGAGACAGACACTCACAGTCAGAGACAGACACTCACAGTCAGATACAGACACTCACAGTCAGATACAGACACTCACAGTCAGATACAGACACTCACAGTCAGAGACAGACACTCACAGTCAGATACAGACACTCACAGTCAGATACAGTCACTCACAGTCAGATACAGACACTCACAGTCAGAGACAGACACTCACAGTCAGATACAGACACTCACAGTCAGATACAGTCACTCACAGTCAGAGACAGACACTCACAGTCAGAGACAGACACTCACAGTCAGAGACAGACACTCACAGTCAGATACAGTCACTCACAGTCAGAGACAGACACTCACAGTCAGATACAGACACTCACAGTCAGATACAGTCACTCAGAGTCAGATACAGTCACTCACAGTCAGAGACAGTCACTCACAGTCAGAGACAGTCACTCACAGTCAGATACAGTCACTCACAGTCAGATACAGACACTCACAGTCAGATACAGACACTCACAGTCAGATACAGTCACTCACAGTCAGATACAGACACTCACAGTCAGATACAGTCACTCACAGTCAGAGACAGACACTCACAGTCAGAGACAGACACTCACAGTCAGATTCACTCACAGTCAGATAAAGACACTCACAGTCAGATACAGTCACTCACAGTCAGAGACACTCACAGTCAGATACAGTCACTCACAGTCAGATACAGACACTCACAGTCAGATACACACACTCACAGTCAGATACAGACACTCACAGTCAGATACAGTCATTCACAGTCAGAGACAGTCCCTCACAGTCAGATACAGACACTCACAGTCAGATACAGTCACTCACAGTCAGATACAGTCACTCACAGTCAGATACAGACACTCACAGTTAGAGACAGACACTCACAGTCAGATACAGACACTCACAGTCAGATACAGACACTCACAGTCAGATACAGTCACTCACAGTCAGAGACAGTCACTCACAGTCAGAGACAGTTACTCACAGTCAGATACAGTCACTCACAGTCAGATACAGACACTCACAGTTAGAGACAGACACTCACAGTCAGATACAGACACTCACAGTCAGATACAGTCACTCACAGTTAGATACAGACACTCACAGTCATATACAGACACTCACAGTCAGAGACAGACACTCACAGTCAGATACAGTCACTCACAGTCAGAGACAGACACTCACAGTCAGAGACAGACATTCACAGTCAGATACAGTCACTCACAGTCATAAACAGACACTCACAGTCAGATACAGACACTCACAGTCAGAGACAGACACTCACAGTCAGATATAGACACTCACAGTCAGATACAGACACTCACAGTCAGAGACACTCACAGTCAGATACAGTCACTCACAGTCAGATACAGACACTCACAGTCAGAGACAGACACTCACAGTCAGAGACAGACACTCACAGTCAGATACAGACACTCACAGTCAGATACAGTCACTCACAGTCAGATACAGACACTCACAGTCAGAGACAGACACTCACAGTCAGAGACAGACACTCACAGTCAGAGACAGACACTCACAGTCAGAGACAGACACTCACAGTCAGATACAGTCACTCACAGTCAGAAACAGACACTCACAGTCAGATACAGTCACTCACAGTCAGATACAGACACTCACAGTCAGATACAGTCACTCACAGTCAGATACAGACACTCACAGTCAGATACAGTCACTCAGTCAGATACAGTCATTCACAGTCAGATACAGTCACTCACAGTCAGATTCACTCACAGTCAGATACAGTCACTCACATTCAGATAAAGACACTCACAGTCAGATACAGACACTCACAGTCAGATACAGTCACTCACAGTCAGAAACAGACACTCACAGTCAGATGCAGTCACTCACAGTCAGATACAGACACTCACAGTCAGATACAGACACTCACAGTCAGATACAGGCACTCACAGTCAGATGCAGTCACTCACAGTCAGAGACAGACACTCACAGTCAGATACAGTCACTCACAGTCAGAAACAGACAGTCACAGTCAGATACAGTCACTCACAGTCAGATACAGACACTCACAGTCAGATACAGTCACTCACAGTCAGATACAGACACTGACAGTCAGATACAGTCACTCACAGTCAGATACAGACACTCACAGTCAGATACAGTCACTCACAGTCAGATACAGACACTCACAGTCAGATACAGTCACTCACAGTCAGATACAGTCAATCACAGTCAGAGACAGACACTCACAGTCAGATACAGTCACTCACAGTCAGAGACAAACACTCACAGTCAGATACAGTCACTCACAGTCAGAAACAGACACTCACAGTCAGATACAGTCACTCACAGTCAGATACAGACACTCACAGTCAGATACAGTCACTCACAGTCAGATACAGTCATTCACAGTCAGATACAGTCACTCACAGTCAGATTCACTCACAGTCAGATACAGTCACTCACAGTCAGATACAGACACTCACAGTCAGATACAGTCACTCACAGTCAGATACAGTCACTCACAGTCAGATACAGACACTCACAGTCAGAGACAGACACTCACAGTAAGATACAGTCACTCACAGTCAGATACAGTCACTCACAGTCAGATACAGTCACTCACAGTCAGAGACAGACACTCACAGTCAGATACAGTCACTCACAGTCAGAAACAGCCACTCACAGTCAGAGACAGACACTCACAGTCAGAGACAGAAACTCACAGTCAGATAAAGTCATTCACAGTCAGATACAGTCACTCACAGTCAGATACAGTCACTCACAGTCAGATACAGTCACTCACAGTCAGAGACAGACACTCACAGTCAGATACAGACACTCACAGTCAGAGACAGACACTCACAGTCAGATACAGTCACTCACAGTCAGAGACAGTCACTCACAGTCAGATACAGACACTCACAGTCAGATAAAGTCACTCACAGTCAGAGACAGACACTCACAGTCAGATACAGTCACTCACAGTCAGAGACAGACACTCACAGTCAGATACAGACACTCACAGTCAGATACAGTCACTCACAGTCAGAAACAGACACTCACAGTCAGATACAGACACTCACAGTCAGATACAGTCACTCACAGTCAGCTGACTCCCCCTGTCACTACCTCCCATGGCCACCAGTCCCTTCACACTCACAGCTGACTCCCCCTGTCATTACCTCCCATAGCCACCAGTCCCTTCACACTCACAGCTGACTCCACCTGTAACTACCTCCCATAGCCACCAGTCCCTTCACACTCACAGCTGACTCCCCCTGTCACTACCTCCCATGGCCACCAGTCCCTTCACACTCACAGCTGACTCCCCTGTCACTACCTCCCATGGCCACCAGTCCATTCACACTCACAGCTGACTCCCCCTGTCATTACCTCCCACGGCCACCAGTCCCTTCACACTCACAGCTGACTCCCCCTGTCATTACCTCTCATGGCCACCAGTCCCTTCACACTCACAGCTGACTCCCCCTGTCACTACCTCCCATGGCCACCAGTCCCTTCACACTCACAGCTGACTCCCCCTGTCACTCCCTCCCATGGCCACCAGTCCCTTCACACTCACAGCTGACTCCCCTGTCACTAACTCCCATGGCCACCAGTCCCTTCACACTCACAGCTGACTCCCCTGTCACTCCCTCCCATGGCCACCAGTCCCTTCACACTCACAGCTGACTCCCCTGTCATTACCTCCCATGGCCACCAGTCCCTTCACAGTCACAGCTGACTCCCCTGTCACTCCCTCCCATGGCCACCAGTCCCTTCACACTCACAGCTGACTCCACCTGTCACTACCTCCCATGGCCACCAGTCCCTTCACACTCACAGCTGACTCCCCCTGTCACTACCTAACATAGCCACCAGTCCCTTCACACTCACAGCTGACTCCCCCTGTCATTACCTCCCATGGCCACCAGTCCCTTCACACTCACAGCTGACTCCCCTGTCATTAATTCCCATGGCCACCAGTCCCTTCACACTCACAGCTGACTCCCCCTGTCACTACCTCCCATAGCCACCAGTCCCTTCACACTCACAGCTGACTCCCCCTGTCATTACCTCGCATGACCACCAGTCACTTCACACTCACAGCTGACTCCCCCTGTCATTACCTCCCATGGCCACCAGTCCCTTCACACTCACAGCTGACTCCACCTGTCACTACCTCCCATGGCCACCAGTCCCTTCACACTCACAGCTGACTCCCCATGTCATTACCTCCCGTGGCCACCAGTTCCTTCACACTCACAGCTGACTCCCCCTGTCATTAATTCCCACAGCCACCAGTCCGTTCACACTCACAGCTGACTCCCCCTGTCACTACCTCTCATGGCCACCAGTCCCTTCACACTCACAGCTGACTCACCTGTCACTACCTCCCATGGTCACCAGTCCCTTCACACTCACAGCTGACTCGCCCTGTCATTACCTCCCATGGCCACCAGTCCCTTCACACTCACAGCTGACTCCCCCCGTCACTACCTCCCATGGCCACCAGTCCCTTCACACTCACAGCTGACTCCCCCTGTCACTACCTCTCATGGCCACCAGTCCCTTCACACTCACAGCTGACTCCCCCTGTCACTACCTCCCATCGCCACCAGTCCCTTCACACTCACAGCTGACTCCCCTGTCACTATCTCCCATAGCCACCAGTCCCTTCACACTCACAGCTGACACCACCTGTCACTAACTCCCATGGCCACCAGTCCCTTCACACTCACAGCTGACTCCCCCTGTCACTACCTCCCATGGCCACCAGTCCCTTCACAATCACAGCTGACTCCCCTGTCATTACCTCCCAAGGCCACCAGTCCCTTCACACTCACAGCTAACTCCCCCTGTCACTACTTCCCATGGCCACCAGTCCCTTCACACTCACAGCTGACTCCCCTGTCACTACCTCCCATAGCCACCAGTCCCTTCACACTCACAGCTGACTCCCCCTGTCATTACCTAACATGGCCACCAGTCCCTTCACACTCAAAGCTGACTCTCCATGTCACTACCTCCCATGGCCACCAGTCCCTTCACACTCACAGCTGACTCCCCCTGTCACTACCTCCCACAGCCACCAGTCCCTTCACACTCACAGCTGACTCCCCTGTCACTAACTCCCATGGCCACCAGTCCCTTCACACTCACAGCTGACTCCCCCTGTCACTACCTCCCACAGCTACCAGTCCCTTCACACTCACAGCTGACTCCCCCTGTCATTACCTAACATGGCCACCAGTCCCTTCACACTCACAGCTGACTCTCCCTGTCACTACCTCCCATGGCCACCAGTCCCTTCACACTCACAGCTGACTCACCTGTCACTACCTCCATGGCCACCAATGCCTTCACACTCACAGCTGACTCCCCCTGTCACTACCTCCCAAAGCCACCAGTCCCTTCACACTCACAGCTGACTCCCCCTGTCACTACCTCCCATAGCCACCAGTCCCTTCACACTCACAGCTGACTCCCCCTGTCACTACCTCCTATAGCCACCAGTCCCTTCACTCTCACAGCTGACTCCCCCTGTCATTACCTCCAATGGCCACCAGTCCCTTCACACTCACAGCTGACTCCCCTGTCACTACCTCCCATGGTCACCAGTCCCTTCACACTCACAGCTGACTCCCCCTGTCACTACCTCCCACAGCCACCAGTCCCTTCACACTCACAGCTGACTCCCCTGTCATTACCTCCCATGGCCACCAGTCCCTTCACACTCACAGCTGACTCCCCTGTCACTACCTCCCATGGTCACCAGTCCCTTCACACTCACAGCTGACTCCCCTGTCATTACCTCCAATGGCCACCAGTCCCTTCACACTCACAGCTGACTCCCCTGTCACTACCTCCCATGGTCACCAGTCCCTTCACACTCACAGCTGACACCCCCTGTCACTACCTCCCACAGCCACCAGTCCCTTCACACTCACAGCTGACTCCCCTGTCATTACCTCCCATGGCCACCAGTCCCTTCACACTCACAGCTGACTCCCCCTGTCATTACCTCCCATAGCCACCAGTCCCTTCACACTCACAGCTGACTCCCCCTGTAACTACCTCCCATAGCCACCAGTCCCTTCACACTCAAAGCTGACTCCCCCTGTCACTACCTCCCATGGCCACCAGTCCCTTCACACTCACAGCTGACTCCCCCTGTCACTACCTCCCATGGCCACCAGTCCATTCACACTCACAGCTGACTACCCTGTCACTACCTCTCATGGCCACCAGTCCCTTCACACTCACAGCTGACTCCCCCTGTCACTACCTAACATAGCCACCAGTCCCTTCACACTCACAGCTGACTCCCCCTGTCATTACCTCCCATGGCCACCAGTCCCTTCACACTCACAGCTGACTCTCCTGTCATTAATTCCCATGGCCACCAGTCCCTTCACACTCACAGCTGACTCCCCCTGTCACTACCTCCCATAGCCACCAGTCCCTTCACACTCACAGCTGACTCCCCCTGTCATTACCTCGCATGACCACCAGTCACTTCACACTCACAGCTGACTCCCCCTGTCATTACCTCCCATGGCCACCAGTCCCTTCACACTCACAGCTGACTCCACCTGTCACTACCTCCCATGGCCACCAGTCCCTTCACACTCACAGCTGACTCCCCATGTCATTACCTCCCGTGGCCACCAGTTCCTTCACACTCACAGCTGACTCCCCCTGTCATTAATTCCCACAGCCACCAGTCCGTTCACACTCACAGCTGACTCCCCCTGTCACTACCTCTCATGGCCACCAGTCCCTTCACACTCACAGCTGACTCACCTGTCACTACCTCCCATGGTCACCAGTCCCTTCACACTCACAGCTGACTCCCCCTGTCATTACCTCCCATGGCCACCAGTCCCTTCACACTCACAGCTGACTCCCCCTGTCACTACCTCTCATGGCCACCAGTCCCTTCACACGCACAGCTGACTCCCCCTGTCACTACCTCCAATAGCCACCAGTCCCTTCACACTCACAGCTGACTCCCCCTGTCACTACCTCCTATGGGCACAAGTCCCTTCACACTCACAGCTGACACCCCCTGTCACTACCTCCCATGGCCACCAGTCCCTTCACACTCACAGCTGACTCCCCCTGTCACTACCTCCCATGGCCACCAGTCCCTTTACACTCACAGCTGACTCCCCCTGTCACTACCTCCCATGGCCACCAGTCCCTTCACACTCACAGCTGACTCCCCCTGTCATTACCTCTCACGGCCACCAGTCCCTTCACACTCACAGCTGACTCACCCTGTTACTACCTCCCATGGCCACCAGTCCCTTCACACTCACAGCTGACTCCCCTGTCACTAACTCCCATGGCCACCAGTCCCTTCACACTCACAGCTGACTCCCCCTGTCACTACCTCCCATAGCCACCAGTCCCTTCACACTCACAGCTGACTCCCCCTGTCACTACCTCCCGTGGCCACCAGTCCCTTCACACTCACAGCTGACTCGCCCTGTCACTACCTCCCATGGTCACCAGTCCCTTCACACTCACAGCTGACTCCCCCTGTCACTACCTCCCATGGTCACCAGTCCCTTCACACTCACAGCTAACTCCCCTGTCACTACCTCCCACGGCCACCAGTCCCTTCACACTGACATCTGACTCCCCTGTCACTACCTCCCATGGCCACCAGTCCCTTCACACTCACAGCTGACTCCCCCTGTCACTACCTCCCACAGCCACCAGTCCCTTCACACTATCAGCTGACTCCCCCTGTCATTACCTAACATGGCCACCAGTCCCTTCACACTCACAGCTGACTCCCCCTGTCACTACCTCCCACAGCCACCAGTCCCTTCACACTCACAGCTGACTCCCCTGTCACTAACTCCCATGGCCACCAGTCCCTTCACACTCACAGCTGACTCCCCCTGTCACTACCTCCCACAGCCACCAGTCCCTTCACACTCACAGCTGACTCCCCCTGTCATTACCTAACATGGCCACCAGTCCCTTCACACTCAAAGCTGACTCTCCATGTCACTACCTCCCATGGCCACCAGTCCCTTCACACTCACAGCTGACTCCCCCTGTCACTACCTCCCACAGCCACCAGTCCCTTCACACTCACAGCTGACTCCCCTGTCACTAACTCCCATGGCCACCAGTCCCTTCACACTCACAGATGACTCCCCCTGTCACTACCTCCCACAGCTACTAGTCCCTTCACACTCACAGCTGACTCCCCCTGTCATTACCTAACATGGCCACCAGTCCCTTCACACTCACAGCTGACTCTCCCTGTCACTACCTCCCATGGCCACCAGTCCCTTCACACTCACAGCTGACTCACCTGTCACTACCTCCATGGCCACCAGTCCCTTCACACTCACAGCTGACTCCCCCTGTCACTACCTCGCACAGCCACGAGTCCCTTCACACTCACAGCTGACTCCCCCTGTCACTACCTCGCACAGCCACGAGTCCCTTCACACTCACAGCTGACTCCCCCTGTCATTACCTCCCATGACCACCAGTCCCTTCACACTCACAGCTGACTCCCCTGTCACTACCTTCCATGACCACCAGTCCCTTCACACTCACAGCTGACTCCCCCTGTCATTACCTCCCATGACCACCAGTCCCTTCACACTCACAGCTGACTCCCCTGTCACTACCTCCCACAGCCACCAGTCCCTTCACACTCACAGCTGATTCCCCCTGTCATTACCTCCCTTAGCCACCGGTCCCTTCACACTCACAGCTGACTCCCCCTGTCATTACCTCCCATGGCCACCAGTCCCTTCACACTAACAGCTGACTCCCCATGTCATTACCTCCCATGGCCACCAGTCCCTTCACACTCACAGCTGACTCCCCCTGTCACTACCTCCTATGGCCACCAGTCCCTTCACACTCACAGCTGACTCCCCCTGTCACTACTTCCCATGGCCACCAGTCCCTTCACACTCACAGCTGACTCCCCCTGTCACTACCTCCTATGGCCACCAGTCCCTTCACACTCACAGCTGACTCCCCCTGTCACTACTTCCCATAGCCACCAGTCCCTTCACACTCACAGCTGACTCCCCCTGTCACTACCGCCCTTGGCCACCAGTCCCTTCACACTCACAGCTGACTCCCCCTGTCATTACCTCCCGTGACCACCAGTCCCTTCACACTCACAGCTGACTCCCCCTGTCACTACCTCCCAAGGCCACCAGTCCCTTCACACTCACAGCTGACTCCCTCTGTCACTACCTCCCAAGGCCACCAGTCCCTTCACACTCACAGCTGACTCCCCCTGTCACTACCTCCCATGGCCACCAGTCCCTTCACACTCACAGCTTACTCCCCCTGTCACTGCCTCCCACAGCCACCAGTCCCTTCACACTCACAGCTGACTCCCCCTGTCACTACCTCCCATGGCCATCAGTCCCTTCACACTCACAGCTGACTCCCCCTGTCACTACCTCCCAAGGCCACCAGTCCTTTAACACTCACAGCTGACTCCCCCTGTCACTACCTCCCAAGGCCACCAGTCCTTTAACACTCACAGCTGACTCCCCCTGTCACTGCCTCCCACAGCCACCAGTCCCTTCACACTCACAGCTGACTCCCCCTGTCACTACCTCCCATGGTCACCAGTCCCTTCACACTCACAGCTGACTCCCCCTGTCACTACCTCCCACAGCCACCAGTCCCTTCACACTCACAGCTGACTCGCCTGTCACTACCTCCCATGGTCACCAGTCCCTTCACACTCACAGCTGACTCCCCCTGTCACTACCTCCCATGGCCACCAGTCCCTTCACACTCACAGCTGACTCCCCCTGTCACTACCTCCCATGGCCACCAGTCCCTTCACATTCACAGCTGACTCCCCCTTTCACTACCTCCTATAGCCACCAATCCCTTCACACTCACAGCTGACTCCCCCTGTCACTACCTCCCATAGCCACCAGTCCCTTCACACTCACAGCCGACTACCCCTGTCACTAACTCCCATGGCCACCAGTCCCTTCACACTCACAGCTGACTCCCCCTTTCACTACCTCCCATGGCCACCAGTCCCTTCACACTCACAGCTGACTCCCCCTTTCACTACCTCCCATGGCCACCAGTCCCTTCACACTCACAGCTGACTCCCCCTATCACTACCTCCCATGGCCACCAGTCCCTTCACACTTACAGCTGACTCCCCCTGTCATTACCTCCCACAGCCACCAGTCCCTTCACACTAACAGCTGACTCCCCCTGTCACTACCTCCCAAGGCCACCAGTCCTTTAACACTCACAGCTGACTCCCCCTGTCACTACCTCCCATGGCCACCAGTCCCTTCACATTCACAGCTGACTCCCCCTGTCACTAACTCCATAGCCACCAGTCCCTTCACATTAACAACTGACTACCCCTGTCACTACCTCCCATGGCCACCAGTCCCTTCACACTCACAGCTGACTCCCCCTTTCACTACCTCCCATGGCCACCAGTCCCTTCACACTCACAGCTGACTCCCCCTTTCACTACCTCCCATGGCCACCAGTCCCTTCACACTCACAGCTGACTCCCCCTGTCACTACCTCCCATAGCCACCAGTCCCTTCACACTCACAGCTCACTCCCCTGTCATTACCACCCATGGCCACCAGTCCCTTCACACTCACAGCTAACTCCCCTGTCATTACCTCCCATGACCACCAGTCCCTTCACACTCACAGCTGACTCCCCCTGTCACTACCTCCCATGGCCACCAGTCCCTTCACACTCACAGCTGACTCCCCCTGTCACTACCTCCCATGGCCACCAGTCCCTTCACACTCACAACTGACTCCCCCTGTCACTACCTCCCACAACCACCAGTCCCTTCACACTCACAGCTGACTCCCCCTGTCACTACCTCCCATGGCCACCAGTCCCTTCACACTCACAGCTGACTCCCCCTGTCACTACCTCCCATGGCCACCAGTCCCTTCACACTCACAGCTGACTCCCCCTGTCACTACCTCCTATGGACACCAGTCACTCCACACTCACAGCTGACTCCCCCGTCAATACCTCCCATGGCCACCAGTCCCTTCACACTCACAGCTGACTCCCCTGTCACTACCTCCCATGGCCACCAGTCCCTTCACACTCACAGCTGACTCCCCTGTCACTACCTCCCATGGCCACCAGTCCCTTCACACTCACAGCTGACTCCCGCTGTCATTACTTCCCATGGCCACCAGTCCCTTCACACTCACAGCTGACTCCCCCTGTCACTACCTCCCATGGCCACCAGTCCCTTCACACTCACAGCTGACTCCCCCCGTCATTACCTCCCATGGCCACCAGTCCCTTCACACTCACAGCTGACTCCCCTATCACTACCTCCCATGGCCACCAGTCCCTTCACACTCACAGCTGACTCCCCCTGTCACTACCTCCCATGGCCACCAGTCCCTTCACACTCACAGCTGACTCCCCCTGTCACTACCTCCCATGGCCACCAGTCCCTTCACACTCATCGCTGACTTTCCTGTCACTGACTCCCATGGCCACCAGTCCCTTCACACTCACAGCTGACTCCCCCTGTCACTACCTCCCATAGCCACAAGTCCCTTCACACTCACAGCTGACTCACCTGTCATTACCTCCCATACCCAGCAGTCCCTTCACACTCACAGCTGACTCCCCCCGTCATTACCTCCCATGGCCACCAGTCCCTTCACACTCACAGCTGACTCCCCCTGTCACTACCTCCCATGGCCACCAGTCCCTTCACACTCACAGCTGACTCCCCCTGTCACTACCTCCCGTGGCCACCAGTCCCTTCACACTCACAGCTGACTCCCCCTGTCACCTCCCACGACCACCAGTCCCTTCACACTCACAGCTCACTCCCCCTGTCATTACCTCCCACGGCCACCAGTCCCTTCACACTCACAGCTGACTCGCCCTGTCATTATCTCCCATGGCCACCAGTCCCTTCACACTCACAGCTGACTCCCCTGTCACTACCTCCCATAGCCACCAGTCCCTTCACACTCACAGCTGACTCCCCCTGTAACTACCTCCCACAACCACCAGTCCCTTCACTCTCACAGCTGACTCCCCCTGTCATTACCTCCCATGGCTACCAGTCCCTTCACACTCACATCTGACTCCCCCTGTCACTACCTCCCACGGCCACCAGTCCCTTCACACTCACATCTGACTCCCCCTGTCACTACCTCCCACGGCCACCAGTCCCTTCACACTCACAGCTGACTCCCCCTGTCACTACCTCCCATAGCCACCAGTCCCTTCACACTCACAGCTGACTCCCCCTGTCACTACCTCCCATGGCCACCAGTCCCTTCACACTCACAGCTGACTCCCCCTGGCATTACTTCCTATAGCCACCAGTCCCTTCACACTCACATCTGACTCACCCTGTCACTACCTCCCACGGCCACCAGTCCCTTCACACTCACAGCTGACTCCCCCTGTCACTACCTCCCACGGCCACCAGTCCCTTCACACTCACATCTGACTCCCCCTGTCACTACCTCCCACGGCCACCAGTCCCTTCACACTCACAGCTGACTCCCCCTGTCACTACCTCCCATAGCCACCAGTCCCTTCACACTCACAGCTGACTCCCCCTGTCATTACCTCCCGTGGCCACCAGTCCCTTCACTCTCACAGCTGTCTCCCCTGTCACTACCTCCCATAGCCACCACTCCCTTCACTCTCACAGCTGACTCCCCCTGTCACTAACTCCCACAGCCACCAGCCCCTTCAAACTCACAGCTGACTCCCCCTGTCATTACCTCTCATTGCCACCAGTCCCTTCACACTCACAGCTGACTCCCCCTGTCACTACCTCCCATGGCCACCAGTCCCTTCACACTCACAACTGACTCCCCCTGTCACTACCTCCCATGGCCACCAGTAACTTCACACTCACAGCTGACTCCCCCTGTCATTACCTCCCATGGCTACCAGTCCCTTCACACTCACAGCTGACTCCCCCGGTCATTACCTTCTATGGCCACCAGTCCCTTCACACTCACAGCTGACTCCTCCTGTCACTACCTCCTATAGCCACCAGTCCCTTCACACTCACAGCTGACTCCCCCTGTCACTACCTCCCATAGCCACCGGTCCCTTCACACTCACAGCTGACTCCCCTTGCCATTACCTCCCATGGCCACCAGTCCCTTCACACTCACAGCTGACTCCCCTGTCACTACCTCCCGTGGCCACCGGTCCCTTCACACTCACAGCTGACTCCCCCTGTCATTACCTCCCGTGGCCACCAGTCCCTTCACACTCACAGCTGACTCCCCCTTTCATTACCTCCCATGGCTTCCAGTCCCTTCACACTCACAGCTGACTCCCCCTGTCACTACCACCCATAGCCACCAGTCCCTTCACACTCACAGCTGACTCTCCCTGTCACTAACTCCCATGGCCACCAGTCCCTTCACACTCACAGCTCACTTTCCCTGTCGTTACCTCCAATGGCCACCAGTCCCTTCACACTCACAGCAGACTCCCCCTGTCTCTACCTCACACGGCCACCAGTCCCTTCACACTCACAGCTGACTCCCCTGTCACTACCTCCCATGGCCACCAGTCCCTTCACACTCACAGCTGACTCCCCTGTCATTACCTCCCATGGCCACCAGTCCCTTCACACTCATAGCTGACTCCCCCTGTCATTACCTCCCATGGCCACCAGTCCCTTCACACTCACAGCTGACTCCCCCTGTCATTACCTCCCACGGACACCAGTCCCTTCACACTCACAGCTGACTCCCCTGTCACTAACTCCCACGGCCACCAGTCCCTTCACAATCACAGCTGACTCCCCCTGTCACTACCTCCCATGGCCACCAGTCCCTTCACACTCACAGCTGACTCCCCCTGTCATTAATTCCCATGGTCACCAGTCCCTTCACACTCACAGCTGACTCCCCCTGTTACTACCTCCCATGGCCACCAGTCCCTTCACACTCACAGCTGCCTCCCCCTGTCACTACCTCCCACGGCCACCAGTCCCTTCACACTCACAGCTGACTCCCCCTGTCACTACCTCCCATAGCCACCAGTCCCTTCACACTCACAGCTGACTCCCCCTGTCACTAACTCCCATGGCCACCAGTCCCTTCACACTCACAGCTGACTCACCGTCACTACCTCCCATGGCCACCAGTCCCTTCACACTCACAGCTGACTCCCCCTGTCACTACCTCCCATGGCTACCAGTCCCTTCACACTCACAGCTGACTCCCCCTGTTACTACCTCCCATGGCCACCAGTCCCTTCACACTCACAGCTGACTCGCCCTGTCATTACCTCCCACCAGCCCCTTCACACTCACAGCTGACTCCGCCTGTCACTACCTCCCAAGGCCACCAGTCCCTTCACACTCACAGCTGACTCCCCCTGTCACTACCTCTCATGGCCACCAGTCCCTTCACACTCACAGCTGACTCGCTTGTCACTACCTCCCATGGCCACCAGTCCCTTCACACTCACAGCTGACTCGCCTGTCACTACCTCCCATAGCCACCAGTCCGTTCACACTCACAGCTGACTCCCCCTGTCATTACCTCCCACGGCCACCAGTCCCTTCACACTCACAGCTGACTCCCCCGGTCATTAGCTCCTATGGCCACCAGTCCCTTCACACTCACAGCTGACTCCTCCTGTCACTACCTCCCATGGCCACCAGTCCCTTCACACTCACAGCTGACTCCCCCTGTCACTACCTCCCAAGGCCACCAGTCCCTTCACACTCACAGCTGACTCCCCCTGTCACTACCTCCCATAGCCACCAGTCCCTACACACTCACAGCTGACTCCCCCTGTCATTACCTCCCATAGCCACCAGTCCCTTCACACTCACAGCTGACTCCCAATGTCACTGCCTCCCATAGCCACCAGTCCCTTCACACTCACAGCTGACTCCCGCTGTCACTACCTCCCATGGCCACCAGTCCCTTCACACTCACAGCTGACTCCCCCTATCACTACCTCCCGTGGCCACCAGTCCCTTCACATTCACAGCTGACTCCCCTGTCATTACCTCCGATGGCCACCAGTCCCTTCACACTCACAGCTGACTCCCCCTGTCACTACCTCTCATGGCCACCAGTCCCTTCACACTCACAGCTGACTCCCCCTGTCACTACCTCCCATAGCCACCAGTCCCTTCACACTCACAGCTGACTCCCCCTGTCACTAACTCCCATGGCCACCAGTCCCTTCACACTCACAGCTGACTCACCGTCAATACCTCCCATAGCCACCAGTCCCTTCACACTCACAGATGACTCCCCCTGTCACTACCTCCCATGGCCACCAGTCCCTTCACACTCACAGCTGACTCACCGTCACTACCTCCCATGGCCACCAGTCCCTTCACACTCACAGCTGACTCCCCCTGTCACTACCTCCCATGGCTACCAGTCCCTTCACACTCACAGCTGACTCCCCCTGTTACTACCTCCCATGGCCACCAGTCCCTTCACACTCACAGCTGACTCCCCCTGTCATTACCTCCCACCAGCCCCTTCACACTCACAGCTGACTCCGCCTGTCACTACCTCCCAAGGCCACCAGTCCCTTCACACTCACAGCTGACTCCCCCTGTCACTAACTCTCATGGCCACCAGTCCCTTCACACTCACAGCTGACTCGCCTGTCACTACCTCCCATGGCCACCAGTCCCTTCACACTCACAGCTGACTCGCCTGTCACTACCTCCCATGGCCACCAGTCCCTTCACACTCACAGCTGACTCCCCTGTCATTACCTCCCATGGCCACCAGTCCCTTCACACTCATAGCTGACTCCCCCTGTCATTACCTCCCATGGCCACCAGTCCCTTCACACTCACAGCTGACTCCCCCTGTCATTACCTCCCACGGACACCAGTCCCTTCACACTCACAGCTGACTCCCCTGTCACTAACTCCCACGGCCACCAGTCCCTTCACAATCACAGCTGACTCCCCCTGTCACTACCTCCCATGGCCACCAGTCCCTTCACACTCACAGCTGACTCCCCCTGTCATTAATTCCCATGGTCACCAGTCCCTTCCCACTCACAGCTGACTCCCCCTGTTACTACCTCCCATGGCCACCAGTCCCTTCACACTCACAGCTGCCTCCCCCTGTCACTACCTCCCACGGCCACCAGTCCCTTCACACTCACAGCTGATTCCCCCTGTTACTACCTCCAATAGCCACCAGTCCCTTCACACTCACAGCTGACTCCCCCTGTCATTACCTCCCCTGGCCACCAGTCCCTTCACACTCACAGCTGACTCCCCCTGTCACTACCTCCCACGACCACCAGTCCCTTCACACTCGCAGCTGACTCCCCCTGTCACTACCTCCCATGGCCACCAGTCCCTTCACACTCACAACTGACTCCCCCTGTCACTACCTCCCAAGGCCACCAGTCCCTTCTCACTCACAGCTCACTCCCCCTGTCATTACCTCCCACGGCCACCAGTCCCTTCACACTCACAGCTGACTTCCCCGTCACTACCTCCCACGACCATCAGTCCCTCCACACTCGCAGCTGACTCCCCCTGTCACTACCTCCCATGGCCACCAGTCCCTTCACACTCACAGCTGACTCCACCTGTCACTACCTCCCATGGCCACCAGTCCCTTCACACTCACAGCTGACTCCCCCTGTCACTACCTCCCAAGGCCACCAGTCCCTTCACACTCACAGCTGACTCCCCCTGTCACTACCTCTCATGGCCACCAGTCCCTTCACACTCACAGCTGACTCCCCCTGTCACTACCTCCCATAGCCACCAGTCCCTTCACACTCACAGCTGACTCCCCCTGTCACTAACTCCCATGGCCACCAGTCCCTTCACACTCACAGCTGACTCACCGTCCATACCTCCCATAGCCACCAGTCCCTTCACACTCACAGATGACTCCCCCTGTCACTACCTCCCATGGCCACCAGTCCCTTCACACTCACAGCTGACTCACCGTCACTACCTCCCATGGCCACCAGTCCCTTCACACTCACAGCTGACTCCCCCTGTCACTACCTCCCATGGCTACCAGTCCCTTCACACTCACAGCTGACTCCCCCTGTTACTACCTCCCATGGCCACCAGTCCCTTCACACTCACAGCTGACTCCCCCTGTCATTACCTCCCACCAGCCCCTTCACACTCACAGCTGACTCCGCCTGTCACTACCTCCCAAGGCCACCAGTCCCTTCACACTCACAGCTGACTCCCCCTGTCACTACCTCTCATGGCCACCAGTCCCTTCACACTCACAGCTGACTCACCTGTCATTACCTCCCACGGCCACCAGTCCCTTCACACTCACAGCTGACTCCCCCGGTCATTACCTCCTATGGCCACCAGTCCCTTCACACTCACAGCTGACTCCTCCTGTCACTACCTCCCATGGCCACCAGTCCCTTCACACTCACAGCTGACTCCCCCTGTCACTACCTCCCAAGGCCACCAGTCCCTTCACACTCACAGCTGACTCCCCCTGTCACTACCTCCCATAGCCACCAGTCCCTACACACTCACAGCTGACTCCCCCTGTCATTACCTCCCATAGCCACCAGTCCCTTCACACTCACAGCTGACTCCCAATGTCACTGCCTCCCATAGCCACCAGTCCCTTCACACTCACAGCTGACTCCCGCTGTCACTACCTCCCATGGCCACCAGTCCCTTCACACTCACAGCTGACTCCCCCTATCACTACCTCCCGTGGCCACCAGTCCCTTCACATTCACAGCTGACTCCCCTGTCATTACCTCCGATGGCCACCAGTCCCTTCACACTCACAGCTGACTCCCCCTGTCACTACCTCTCATGGCCACCAGTCCCTTCACACTCACAGCTGACTCCCCCTGTCACTACCTCCCATAGCCACCAGTCCCTTCACACTCACAGCTGACTCCCCCTGTCACTAACTCCCATGGCCACCAGTCCCTTCACACTCACAGCTGACTCACCGTCAATACCTCCCATAGCCACCAGTCCCTTCACACTCACAGCTGACTCCCCCTGTCATTACCTCCCCTGGCCACCAGTCCCTTCACACTCACAGCTGACTCCCCCTGTCACTACCTCCCACGACCACCAGTCCCTTCACACTCGCAGCTGACTCCCCCTGTCACTACCTCCCATGGCCACCAGTCCCTTCACACTCACAACTGACTCCCCCTGTCACTACCTCCCAAGGCCACCAGTCCCTTCTCACTCACAGCTCACTCCCCCTGTCATTACCTCCCACGGCCACCAGTCCCTTCACACTCACAGCTGACTTCCCCGTCACTACCTCCCACGACCATCAGTCCCTCCACACTCGCAGCTGACTCCCCCTGTCACTACCTCCCATGGCCACCAGTCCCTTCACACTCACAGCTGACTCCACCTGTCACTACCTCCCATGGCCACCAGTCCCTTCACACTCACAGCTGACTCCCCCTGTCACTACCTCCCAAGGCCACCAGTCCCTTCACACTCACAGCTGACTCCCCCTGTCACTACCTCTCATGGCCACCAGTCCCTTCACACTCACAGCTGACTCCCCCTGTCACTACCTCCCATAGCCACCAGTCCCTTCACACTCACAGCTGACTCCCCCTGTCACTAACTCCCATGGCCACCAGTCCCTTCACACTCACAGCTGACTCACCGTCCATACCTCCCATAGCCACCAGTCCCTTCACACTCACAGATGACTCCCCCTGTCACTACCTCCCATGGCCACCAGTCCCTTCACACTCACAGCTGACTCACCGTCACTACCTCCCATGGCCACCAGTCCCTTCACACTCACAGCTGACTCCCCCTGTCACTACCTCCCATGGCTACCAGTCCCTTCACACTCACAGCTGACTCCCCCTGTTACTACCTCCCATGGCCACCAGTCCCTTCACACTCACAGCTGACTCCCCCTGTCATTACCTCCCACCAGCCCCTTCACACTCACAGCTGACTCCGCCTGTCACTACCTCCCAAGGCCACCAGTCCCTTCACACTCACAGCTGACTCCCCCTGTCACTACCTCTCATGGCCACCAGTCCCTTCACACTCACAGCTGACTCACCTGTCACTACCTCCCATGGCCACCAGTCCCTTCACACTCACAGCTGACTCGCCTGTCACTACCTCCCATAGCCACCAGTCCGTTCACACTCACAGCTGACTCCCCCTGTCATTACCTCCCACGGCCACCAGTCCCTTCACACTCACAGCTGACTCCCCCGGTCATTACCTCCTATGGCCACCAGTCCCTTCACACTCACAGCTGACTCCTCCTGTCACTACCTCCCATGGCCACCAGTCCCTTCACACTCACAGCTGACTCCCCCTGTCACTACCTCCCAAGGCCACCAGTCCCTTCACACTCACAGCTGACTCCCCCTGTCACTACCTCCCATAGCCACCAGTCCCTACACACTCACAGCTGACTCCCCCTGTCATTACCTCCCATAGCCACCAGTCCCTTCACACTCACAGCTGACTCCCAATGTCACTGCCTCCCATAGCCACCAGTCCCTTCACACTCACAGCTGACTCCCGCTGTCACTACCTCCCATGGCCACCAGTCCCTTCACACTCACAGCTGACTCCCCCTATCACTAGCTCCCGTGGCCACCAGTCCCTTCACATTCACAGCTGACTCCCCTGTCATTACCTCCGATGGCCACCAGTCCCTTCACACTCACAGCTGACTCCCCCTGTCACTACCTCTCATGGCCACCAGTCCCTTCACACTCACAGCTGACTCCCCCTGTCACTACCTCCCATAGCCACCAGTCCCTTCACACTCACAGCTGACTCCCCCTGTCACTAACTCCCATGGCCACCAGTCCCTTCACACTCACAGCTGACTCACCGTCAATACCTCCCATAGCCACCAGTCCCTTCACACTCACAGATGACTCCCCCTGTCACTACCTCCCATGGCCACCAGTCCCTTCACACTCACAGCTGACTCACCGTCACTACCTCCCATGGCCACCAGTCACTTCACACTCACAGCTGACTCCCCCTGTCACTACCTCCCATGGCTACCAGTCCCTTCACACTCACAGCTGACTCCCCCTGTTACTACCTCCCATGGCCACCAGTCCCTTCACACTCACAGCTGACTCCCCCTGTCATTACCTCCCACCAGCCCCTTCACACTCACAGCTGACTCCGCCTGTCACTACCTCCCAAGGCCACCAGTCCCTTCACACTCACAGCTGACTCCCCCTGTCACTAACTCTCATGGCCACCAGTCCCTTCACACTCACAGCTGACTCGCCTGTCACTACCTCCCATGGCCACCAGTCCCTTCACACTCACAGATGACTCGCCTGTCACTACCTCCCATAGCCACCAGTCCGTTCACACTCACAGCTGACTCCCCCTGTCATTACCTCCCACGGCCACCAGTCCCTTCACACTCACAGCTGACTCCCCCGGTCATTACCTCCTATGGCCACCAGTCCCTTCACACTCACAGCTGACTCCTCCTGTCACTACCTCCTATAGCCACCAGTCCCTTCACACTCACAGCTGACTCCCCCTGTCACTACCTCCCATAGCCACCGGTCCCTTCACACTCACAGCTCACTCCCCCAGTCATTATCTCCCATGGCCACCAGTCCCTTCACACTCACAGCAGACTCCCCCTGTCACTACCTCACACGGCCACCAGTCCCATCACACTCACAGCTGACTACCCCTGTCACTACCTCCCATGGCCACCAGTCCCTTCACACTCACAGCTGACTCCCCTGTCACTACCTCCCATGGCCATCAGTCCCTTCACACTCACAGCTGACTCCCCTGTCACTACCTCCCATAGCCACCAGTCCCTTCATACTCACAGCTGACTCCCCTGTCACTACCTCCCACGGCCACCAGTCCCTTCACACTCACAGCTGACTCCCCCTGTCACTACCTCCCACGGCCACCAGTCCATTCACACTCACAGCTGACTCCCCCTGTCACTACCTCCCATGGCCACCAGACCCTTCACACTCACAGCTGACTCCCCTGTCACTAGCTCCCATGGCCACCAGTCCCTTCACATTCACAGCTGACTCCCCCTGTCATTACCTCCCATGGCCACCAGTCCCTTCACACTCACAGCTGACTCCCCCTGTCACTACCTCCCATAGCCACCAGTCCCTTCACACTCACAGCTGACTCCCCCTGTCATTACCTCCCATGGCCATCAGTCCCTTCACACTCACAGGTGACTCCCCCTGTCTTTACCTCCCATAGCCACCAGTCCCTTCACACTCACAGCTGACTCCCCCTGTCACTACCTCCCATGGCCACCAGTCCCTTCACACTCACAGCTGACTCCCCCTGTCACTACCTCCCATGGCCACCAGTCCCTTTACACTCACAGCTGACTCCCCCTGTCACTACCTCCCATGGCCACCAGTCCCTTCACACTCACAGCTGACTCCCCCTGTCATTACCTCTCACGGCCACCAGTCCCTTCACACTCACAGCTGACTCACCCTGTTACTACCTCCCATGGCCACCAGTCCCTTCACACTCACAGCTGACTCCCCTGTCACTACCTCCCATGGTCACCAGTCCCTTCACACTCACAGCTGACTCCCCCTGTAACTACCTCCCACAACAACCAGTCCCTTCACTCTCACAGCTGACTCCCCCTGTCATTACCTCCCATGGCTACCAGTCCCTTCACACTCACATCTGACTCCCCCTGTCACTACCTCCCACGGCCACCAGTCCCTTCACACTCACAGCTGACTCCCCCTGTCACTACCTCCCATGGCCACCAGTCCCTTCACACTCACAGCTGACTCCCCCTGTCATTACTTCCTATAGCCACCAGTCCCTTCACACTCACAGCTGACTCCCCCTGTCATTAATTCCCATGGCCACCAGTCCCTTCACACTCACAGCTGACTCCCCCTGTCACTACCTCCCATAGCCACCAGTCCCTTCACACTCACAGCTGACTCCCCCTGTCATTACCTCCCGTGGCCACCAGTCCCTTCACTCTCACAGCTGTCTCCCCTGTCACTACCTCCCATAGCCACCACTCCCTTCACTCTCACAGCTGACTCCCCCTGTCACTAACTCCCACAGCCACCAGCCCCTTCAAACTCACAGCTGACTCCCCCTGTCATTACCTCTCATTGCCACCAGTCCCTTCACACTCACAGCTGACTCCCCCTGTCACTACCTCCCATGGCCACCAGTCCCTTCACACTCACAGCTGACTCCCCTTCTCACTACCTCCCATGGCCACCAGTAACTTCACACTCACAGCTGACTCCCCCTGTCATTACCTCCCATGGCTACCAGTCCCTTCACACTCACAGCTGACTCCCCCGGTCATTACCTTCTATGGCCACCAGTCCCTTCACACTCACAGCTGACTCCTCCTGTCACTACCTCCTATAGCCACCAGTCCCTTCACACTCACAGCTGACTCCCCCTGTCACTACCTCCCATAGCCACCGGTCCCTTCACACTCACAGCTGACTCCCCTTGCCATTACCTCCCACGGCCACCAGTCCCTTCACACTCACAGCTGACTCCCCTGTCACTACCTCCCGTGGCCACCGGTCCCTTCACACTCACAGCTGACTCCCCCTGTCATTACCTCCCGTGGCCACCAGTCCCTTCACACTCACAGCTGACTCCCCCTTTCATTACCTCCCATGGCTTCCAGTCCCTTCACACTCACAGCTGACTCCCCCTGTCACTACCACCCATAGCCACCAGTCCCTTCACACTCACAGCTGACTCCCCCTATCACTACCTCCCATAGCCACCAGTCCCTTCACACTTACAGCTGACTCCCCCTGTCACTACCTCCAATGGCCACCAGTCCCTTCACACTCACAGCTGACTCCCCCTGTCACTACCTCCAATAGCCACCAGTCCCTTCACACTCACAGCTGACTCCCCTGTCATTAGCTCCCATGGCCACCAGTCCCTTCACACTCACAGCTCACTCCCCCTGTCATTACCTCCCACAGCCACCAGTCCCTTCACACTCACAGCTGACTCCCCCTGTCATTACCTCCCACGGCCACCAGTCCCTTCACACTCACAGCTGACTCCCCCTGTCACTAACTCTCATGGCCACCAGTCCCTTCACACTCACAGCTGACTCCCCCTGTCACTACCTCTCATGGCCACCAGTCTCTTCACACTCACAGCTGACTCCCCCTGTCACTACCTCCTATGGCCACCAGTCCCTTCACACTCACAGCTGACTCCCCCTGTCACTAACTCCCATGGCCACCAGTCCCTTCACACTTACAGCTGACTCCCCCTGTCGTTACCTCCAATGGCCACCAGTCCCTTCACACTCACAGCAGACTCCCCCTGTCTCTACCTCACACGGCCACCAGTCCCTTCACACTCACAGCTGACTCCCCTGTCACTACCTCCCATAGCCACCAGTCCCTTCACACTCACAGCTGACTCCCCTGTCATTACCTCCCATGCCCACCAGTCCCTTCACACTCATAGCTGACTCCCCCTGTCATTACCTCCCATGGCCACCAGTCCCTTCACACTCACAGCTGACTCCCCCTGTCATTACCTCCCACGGACACCAGTCCCTTCACACTCACAGCTGACTCCCCTGTCACTAACTCCCACGGCCACCAGTCCCTTCACAATCACAGCTGACTCCCCCTGTCACTACCTCCCATGGCCACCAGTCCCTTCACACTCACAGCTGACTCCCCCTGTCATTAATTCCCATGGTCACCAGTCCCTTCACACTCACAGCTGACTCCCCCTGTTACTACCTCCCATGGCCACCAGTCCCTTCACACTCACAGCTGCCTCCCCCTGTCACTACCTCCCACGGCCACCAGTCCCTTCACACTCACAGCTGATTCCCCCTGTCACTACCTCCAATAGCCACCAGTCCCTTCACACTCACAGCTGACTCCCCCTGTCATTAGCTCCCCTGGCCACCAGTCCCTTCACACTCACAGCTGACTCCCCCTGTCACTACCTCCCACGACCACCAGTCCCTTCACACTCGCAGCTGACTCCCCCTGTCACTACCTCCCAAGGCCACCAGTCCCTTCTCACTCACAGCTCACTCCCCCTGTCATTACCTCCCATGGCCACCAGTCCCTTCACACTCACAGCTGACTCCCCCGTCACTACCTCCCACGACCATCAGTCCCTCCACACTCGCAGCTGACTCCCCCTGTCACTACCTCCCATGGCCACCAGTCCCTTCACACTCACAGCTGACTCCCCCTGTCACTACCTCCCAAGGCCACCAGTCCCTTCACACTCACAGCTGACTCCCCCTGTCACTACCTCCCATGGCCACCAGTCCCTTCACACTCACAGCTGACTCCACCTGTCACTACCTCCCATGGCCACCAGTCCCTTCACACTCACAGCTGACTCCCCCTGTCACTACCTCCCAAGGCCACCAGTCCCTTCACACTCACAGCTGACTCCCCCTGTCACTACCTCCCATAGCCACCAGTCCCTTCACACTCACAGATGACTCCCCCTGTCACTACCTCCCATGGCCACCAGTCCCTTCACACTCACAGCTGACTCACCGTCACTACCTCCCATGGCCACCAGTCCCTTCACACTCACAGCTGACTCCCCCTGTCACTACCTCCCATGGCTACCAGTCCCTTCACACTCACAGCTGACTCCCCCTGTTACTACCTCCCATGGCCACCAGTCCCTTCACACTCACAGCTGACTCCCCCTGTCATTACCTCCCACCAGCCCCTTCACACTCACAGCTGACTCCGCCTGTCACTACCTCCCAAGGCCACCAGTCCCTTCACACTCACAGCTGACTCCCCCTGTCACTACCTCTCATGGCCACCAGTCCCTTCACACTCACAGCTGACTCGCCTGTCACTACCTCCCATGGCCACCAGTCCCTTCACACTCACAGCTGACTCGCCTGTCACTACCTCCCATAGCCACCAGTCCGTTCACACTCACAGCTGACTCCCCCTGTCATTACCTCCCACGGCCACCAGTCCCTTCACACTCACAGCTGACTCCCCCGGTCATTACCTCCTATGGCCACCAGTCCCTTCACACTCACAGCTGACTCCTCCTGTCACTACCTCCCATGGCCACCAGTCCCTTCACACTCACAGCTGACTCCCCCTGTCACTACCTCCCAAGGCCACCAGTCCCTTCACACTCACAGCTGACTCCCCCTGTCACTACCTCCCATAGCCACCAGTCCCTACACACTCACAGCTGACTCCCCCTGTCATTACCTCCCATAGCCACCAGTCCCTTCACACTCACAGCTGACTCCCAATGTCACTGCCTCCCATAGCCACCAGTCCCTTCACACTCACAGCTGACTCCCGCTGTCACTACCTCCCATGGCCACCAGTCCCTTCACACTCACAGCTGACTCCCCCTATCACTACCTCCCGTGGCCACCAGTCCCTTCACATTCACAGCTGACTCCCCTGTAATTACCTCCGATGGCCACCAGTCCCTTCACACTCACAGCTGACTCCCCCTGTCACTACCTCTCATGGCCACCAGTCCCTTCACACTCACAGCTGACTCCCCCTGTCACTACCTCCCATAGCCACCAGTCCCTTCACACTCACAGCTGACTCCCCCTGTCACTAACTCCCATGGCCACCAGTCCCTTCACACTCACAGCTGACTCACCGTCAATACCTCCCATAGCCACCAGTCCCTTCACACTCAAAGATGACTCCCCCTGTCACTACCTCCCATGGCCACCAGTCCCTTCACACTCACAGCTGACTCACCGTCACTACCTCCCATGGCCACCAGTCCCTTCACACTCACAGCTGACTCCCCCTGTCACTACCTCCCATGGCTACCAGTCCCTTCACACTCACAGCTGACTCCCCCTGTTACTACCTCCCATGGCCACCAGTCCCTTCACACTCACAGCTGACTCCCCCTGTCATTACCTCCCACCAGCCCCTTCACACTCACAGCTGACTCCGCCTGTCACTACCTCCCAAGGCCACCAGTCCCTTCACACTCACAGCTGACTCCCCCTGTCACTAACTCTCATGGCCACCAGTCCCTTCACACTCACAGCTGACTCGCCTGTCACTACCTCCCATGGCCACCAGTCCCTTCACACTCACAGCTGACTCGCCTGTCACTACCTCCCATAGCCACCAGTCCGTTCACACTCACAGCTGACTCCCCCTGTCATTACCTCACACGGCCACCAGTCCATTCACACTCACAGCTGACTCCCCCGGTCATTACCTCCTATGGCCACCAGTCCCTTCACACTCACAGCTGACTCCTCCTGTCACTACCTCCTATAGCCACCAGTCCCTTCACACTCACAGCTGACTCCCCCTGTCACTAACTCCCATAGCCACCGGTCCCTTCACACTCACAGCTCACTCCCCCAGTCATTATCTCCCATGGCCACCAGTCCCTTCACACTCACAGCAGACTCCCCCTGTCACTACCTCACACGGCCACCAGTCCCATCACACTCACAGCTGACTACCCCTGTCACTACCTCCCATGGCCACCAGTCCCTTCACACTCACAGCTGACTCCCCTGTCACTACCTCCCATGGCCATCAGTCCCTTCACACTCACAGCTGACTCCCCTGTCACTACCTCCCATAGCCACCAGTCCCTTCATACTCACAGCTGACTCCCCTGTCACTACCTCCCACGGCCACCAGTCCCTTCACACTCACAGCTGACTCCCCCTGTCACTACCTCCCACGGCCACCAGTCCCTTCACACTCACAGCTGACTCCCCCTGTCATTACCTCCCACCAGTCCCTTCACACTCACAGCTGACTCCCCCTGTCATTACATCTCATGGCCACCAGTCCCTTCACACTCACAGCTGACTCCCCCTGTCACTACCTCCCATGGCCACCAGTCCCTTCACACTCACAGGTGACTCCCCCGTCACTACCTCCCATGGCCACCAGTCCCTTCACACTCACAGCTGACTCCCCCTGTCACTACCTCCCACGGCCACCAGTCCCTTCACACTCACAGCTGACTCCCCCTGTCATTACCTCCCACGGCCACCAGTCCCTTCACACTCACAGCTGACTCCCCCTGTCACTACCTCCCATGGCCACCAGTCCCTTCACACTCACAGCTGACTCCCCCTGTCACTACTTCCCATGGCCACCAGTCCCTTCACACTCACAGCTGACTCCCTCTGTCACTACCTCCCATGGCCACCAGTCCCTTCACACTCACAGCTGACTCCCTCTGTCACTACTTCCCATGGCCACCAGTGCCTTTACACTCACAACTGACTCCCTCTGTCCCTACCTCCCATGGCCACCAGTCCCTTCACACTCACAGTTGACTCGCCCTGTCATTACCTCCTGTAGCCACCAGTCTACTCACACTCACAGCTGACTACCCTGTCACTACCTCCCATGGCCACCAGTCCCTTCACACTCACAGCTGACTCCCCCTGTCATTACCTCCCATGGCCATTAGTCCCTTCACACTCACAGCTGACTCCCCCTGTCATTACCTCCCATGGCCATTAGTCCCTTCACACTCACAGCTGACTCCTCCTGTCACTACCTCCCATGGCCACCAGTCCCTTCACACTCACATCTGACTCCCCCTGTCACTACCTCCCAAGGCCACCAGTCCCTTCACACTCACAGCTGACTCCCCCTGTCATCACCTCCCATGGCCATCAGTCCCTTCACACTCACAGCTGACTCCCCCTGTCGCTACCTCCCATAGCCACCAGTCCCTTCACACTCACAGCTGACTCCCCCTGTCATTACCTCCCATGGCCACCAGTCCCTTCACACTCACAGGTGACTCCCCCTGTCTTTACCTCCCACGGCCACCAGTCCCTTCACACTCACAGCTGACTCCCCTTGTCATTACCTCGCATAGTCACCAGTCCCTTCACACTCACAGCTGACTCCCCCTGTCACTACCTCTCATGGCCACCAGTCCCTTCACACTCACAGCTGACTCCCCCTGTCACTACCTCTCATGGCCACCAGTCCCTTCACACTCACAGCTGACTCCCCCTGTCGCTACCTCCCATAGCCACCAGTCCCTTCATAATCACAGCTGACTCCCCTTGTCATTACCTCGCATAGTCACCAGTCCCTTCACACTCACAGCTGACTCCCCCTGTCACTACCTCTCATGGCCACCAGTCCCTTCACACTCACAGCTGACTCCCCCTGTCACTACCTCTCATGGCCACCAGTCCCTTCACACTCACAGCTGACTCCCCCTGTCATTAATTCCCATGGTCACCAGTCCCTTCACACTCACAGCTGACTACCCTTGTCACTACCTCCCATGGCCACCAGTCCCTTCATACTCACAGCTGACTCGCCTGTCACTACCTCCCATGGCCACCAGTCCCTTCACACTCAGAGCTGACTCCCCCTGTCACTACCTCCCATAGCCACCAGTCCCTTCACACTCACAGCTGACTCCCCCTGTCATTACCTCCCGTGGCCACCAGTCCCTTCACACTCACAGCTGACTCCCCCTGTCATTACCTCCCATGGCCACCAGTCCCTTCACACTCACAGCTGACTCCCCCGGTCATTACCTCCCATGGCCGCCAGTCCCTTCACACTCACAGCTGACTCCCCCTGTCACTACCTCCCATGGCCACCAGTCCCATCACACTCACAGCTGACTCCCCCTATCACTACCTCCCATAGCCACCAGTCCCTTCACACTTACAGCTGACTCCCCCTGTCACTACCTCCAATGGCCACCAGTCCCTTCACACTCACAGCTGACTCCCCCTGTCACTACCTCCAATAGCCACCAGTCCCTTCACACTCACAGCTGACTCCCCCTGTCACTACCTCACACGGCCACCAGTCCCTTCACACTCACAGCAGACTCCCCCTGTCACTACCTCCCACGGCCACCAGTCCTTTCACACTCACAGCTGACTCCCCCTGTCACTACCTCCCGTGGCCACCAGTCCCTTCACACTCACAGCTGACTCCCCCTGTCATTACCTCCCATGGCCACCAGTCCCTTCACACTCACAGCTGACTCCCCCGGTCATTACCTCCCATGGCCGCCAGTCCCTTCACACTCACAGCTGACTCCCCCTGTCACTACCTCCCATGGCCACCAGTCCCTTCACACTCACAGCTGACTCCCCCTGTCACTACCTCCCATGGCCACCAGTCCCTTCACACTCAAAGCTGACTCCCCCTGTCATTACCTCCCGTGGCCACCAGTCCCTTCACACTCACAGCTGACTCCCCCTGTCACTACCTCCCATAGCCACCAGTCCCTTCACACTCACAGCTGACTCCCCCTGTCACTACCTCACACTGCCACCAGTCCCTTCACACTCACAGCTGACTCGCCTGTCACTACCTCCCATGGCCACCAGTCCCTTCACACTCACAGCTGACTCCCCCTGTCACTACCTCCCATAGCCACCAGTCCGTTCCCACTCACAGCTGACTCCCCCTGTCATTACCTCCCACGGCCACCAGTCCCTTCACACTCACAGCTGACTCCTCCTGTCACTACCTCCTATAGCCACCAGTCCCTTCACACTCACAGCTGACTCCCCCTGTCACTACCTCCCATAGCCACCGGTCCCTTCACACTCACAGCTCACTCCCCCAGTCATTATCTCCCATGGCCACCAGTCCCTTCACACTCACAGCTGACTCCCCTGTCACTACCTCCCATGGCCACCAGTCCCTTCACAATCACAGCTGACTCCCCATCACTACCTCCCATGGCCACCAGTCCCTTCACACTCACAGCTGACTCCCCTGTCACTACCTCCCATGGCCACCAGTCCCTTCACACTCACAGCTGACTCCCCCTGTCACTACTTCCCATGGCCACCAGTCCCTTCACAATCACAGCTGACTCCCTGTCACTACCTCCCGTGGCCACCAGTCCCTTCACACTCACAGCTGACTCACCTGTCACTACCTCCCAAGCCACCAGTCCCTTCACACTCACAGCTGACTCCCCTGTCACTACCTCCCATAGCCACCAGTCCCTTCACACTCACAGCTGACTACCCTGTCATTACCTCTCATGGCCACCAGTCCCTTCACACTCACAGCTGACTCCCCCTGTCATTACCTCCTATGGCCAGTAGTGTAGTGTATAGTGTAGTGTATTAGTAGTGGTGTATCGTAGTGTAGTGTATACTGTAGCGTATAGTAGTTTAGTGTATAGTAGTGTAGCGTAGTGTATAGTAGTGTAGTGTATAGTAGTGTAGTGTATAGTAGTGTAGTGTGTAGTAGTGTATAGTAGTGTAGTAGTGTTTAGTAGTGTCGTGTATAGTGGTGTATAGTGTAGTGTATAGTAGTGTATAGTGTGAAGTAGTGTATAGTGTAGTGTATAGTAGTGTATAGTAGTGCACAGTATAGCAGTGTAGTGTATAGTCTAGTGTATAGTAGTGTAGTGTATTGGTGCAGTAGTGTATAGTGGTGTAGTGTATAGTGGTGTAGTGTATAGTGTGTATTGTAGTAGTGTATAGTGTAGTAGTGTATAGTGTAGTAGTGTATAGTGTAGTAGTGTATAGTGTAGTAGTGTATAGTGTAGTAGTGTATAGTGTAGTAGTGTATAGTAGTGTATAGTGTAGTGTAGTAGTGTATAGTGTAGTAGTGTATAGTGTAGTAGTGTATAGTGTAGTAGTGTAGTGTATAATGTAGTAGTGTATATTGTAGTAGTGTATGGTAGTGTAGTAGTGTATAGTGTAGTGGTGTATAGTGTAGTAGTGTATAGTGTAGTGTAGTAGTGTATAGTGTAGTGTAGTAGTGTATAGTGTAGTAGTGTATAGTGTAGTAGTGTATAGTAGTGTATAATGTAGTAGTGTATAGTGTAGTAGTGTATAGTGTAGTAGTGTATAGTGTAGTAGTGTATGTTGTAGTAGTGTATAGTGTAGTAGTGTATAGTGTAGTGTATAGTGTAGTAGTGTATAGTGTAGTAGTGTATAGTGTAGTAGTGTATGTTGTAGTAGTGTATAGTGTAGTAGTGTATAGTGTAGTGTATAGTGTAGTAGTGTATAGTATAGTAGTGTATAGTATAGTAGTGTATAGTGTAGTAGTGTATAGTGTAGTAGTGTATAGTGTAGTAGTGTGTAGTGCAGTAGTGTGTAGTGTAGTGTATAGTCGTGTATAGTGTAGTAGTGTATAGTGTAGTGTAGTAGTGTAAATAGTGTAGTGTAGTAGTGTATAATGTAGTAGTGTATAGTGTAGTAGTGTATAGTGTAGTAGTGTATAGTGTAGTAGTGTATAGTGTAGTAGTGTATAGTGTAGTAGTGTATAGTGTAGTAGTGTATAGTGTAGTAGTGTATAGTGTAGTAGTGTATAGTGTAGTGTAGTAGTGTATAGTGTAGTAGTGTATAGTGTAGTAGTGTATAGTGTAGTAGTGTATAGTGTAGTAGTGTATAGTGTAGTAGTGTATAGTGTAGTAGTGTATAGTGTAGTAGTGTATAGTGTAGTAGTGTATAGTGTAGTAGTGTATAGTGTAGTAGTGTATAGTGTAGTAGTGTATAGTGTAGTGTAGTAGTGTATAGTGTAGTAGTGTATAGTGTAGTGTAGTAGTGTATAGTGTAGTGTAGTAGAGTATAGTGTAGTAGTGTATAGTGTAGTAGTGTATAGTGTAGTAGTGTATAGTGTAGTAGTGTAGTGTATAATGTAGTAGTGTATATTGTAGTAGTGTATGGTAGTGTAGTAGTGTATAGTGTAGTGGTGTATAGTGTAGTAGTGTATAGTGTAGAGTGTATAGTGTAGTGTAGTAGTGTATAGTGTAGTGTAGTAGTGTATAGTGTAGTAGTGTATAGTGTAGTAGTGTATAGTAGTGTATAATGTAGTAGTGTATAGTGTAGTAGTGTATAGTGTAGTAGTGTATAGTGTAGTAGTGTATAGTGTAGTAGTGTATAGTGTAGTAGTGTATGTTGTAGTAGTGTATAGTGTAGTAGTGTATAGTGTAGTGTATAGTGTAGTAGTGTATAGTATAGTAGTGTATATTATAGTAGTGTATAGTGTAGTAGTGTATAGTGTAGTAGTGTATAGTGTAGTAGTGTATAGTGTAGTAGTGTATAGTGTAGTAGTGTATAGTGTAGTAGTGTATAGTGTGGTAGTGTATAGTGTGGTAGTGTATAGTGTAGTAGTGTATAGTGTAGTAGTGTATAGTGTAGTAGTGTATATTGTAGTGTAGTAGTGTATAGTGTAGTAGTGTATAGTGTAGTAGTGTATAGTGTAGTATGTATAGTGTAGTAGTGTATAGTGTAGTAGTGTATAGTGTAGTAGTGTATAGTGTAGTATAGTGTAGTAGTGTAGTGTGGTAGTGTATAGTGTAGCAGTGTATAGTGTGTATGGTGTAGTGTATGAATAAGTAACACTTAGCAAGGCAGGCGTGTTCAGTGACGCTGGGAACGTGCGTGTTTAATCACAGTGTCACAGCGGTACAGTGTCACAGCGGTACAGTGTCAGTGTCACAGCAGTAGTGACACAGCGCACACAGCAGTACAGTGACACAGCAGTACAGTGACACAGCAGTACAGTGACACAGCAGTACAGTGTCACAGCAACACAACAGTACAGTGACACAGCAGTACAGTGTCACAGCGGCTAACAAACGGATCTTGACGTCAACTCATTCCAGTGCTGCAATCTCGGGTCGTCGTTTTGTTTCACGAGCGTCATCGTCAT